>NC_089580.1:145665317-145862275 GCF_019320115.1 Miscanthus floridulus
TGGGTCCATCGGCGCCAAGTCATCACTCAACTTGCTCTTCACACTTGCAACCGATCCATCGAGCCAAGCCTTGTATTGATCTTCTCCACCTTAGTCACATGACTCAATGTCATGTCTCATAAGCAATGAGCTCCTTCATCACATGTGTGAGCCTTGCAACAAATCCAAGCCATCTTCACCATCATGGCATGAGTTGCTCACACAAGTATACATATGGACTAATTACCTATGTATCTCACATTAAACATAATTAGTCCACCTAGGTTGTCACTCAATTACCAAAACCAAACAAGGACCTTTCACCAGTCTAGCCTTAGGGAAGTGTACCAAACACACCTTATATGGTCATTAGTATGTGTCTGCACGCTGATAAGAAAATTCAGAAGCAATGTGGGAAAACATCATGTCAGTGTGGATGGCATGATTTGGGCTGTCTAGTATGCGGTGCACCTACATGCTGAAATGGAAATGGGGACATAGAGTTTGGTGGCCCGCGTGATGTCATGGATGGTAGAATTTGAGAAGCCTTGTCTATGCTTGCTAATCGAAATGGAAATAAAAAGTTACCAAGCAGCAGTTCACACTTTTGGGCTACACGTGACCCCTCTCACCCAAGAGCAGTGACTTTGTTTGAAAATATTGAAGAAAAGGAATATTTTCCTATTGTTTAAAGTCCCGGGTGAAATATGTTTGGCTAAAAGGCTCAGATATGGCTAAAGGCCATCTCTTGCACCTTTCTGACCTATCTAAAGGGCCTCGTCAATGACGTAACATGTGCAAAAATTGTATCCACCAAGCAGTGGTCCAGCCTTAGAAGTGTACCAAACACACCTTATATTGTCATTAGTATGTGTCTACACGATGACAAGGAAATTTGGACGCAACATTGGAAAAACCTCATGTCAGTGTAGATGGTAGAATTTGGGCTATCTAGTATGCGACGTGCCTACATGTTGAAACGTAAATGGGGACCATAGAGTTGGTGACCCTTGTGACGTCGTGGATGGTAGAATTTGAGAAGTCTTGTCTACGCTTGCTAACTAAAATGAAAATGAAAAGTTAACATGCCACAGCAGGTCACACTTTTTGGCTACGCATGACCCTCTTATCCATAACCCATGACTTACTTGGTTTGAAAATATTGAGAAAAGGAATATTTTTCTGTTGTTTTGAATTAAAGTCCTAGGTGAAATATTTTTGGCTAAAGGCTCGGATCTAGTGAAAGGTCCTAATGGCTAGAGGGGGGGTAAATAGCCTATTAAAAATTTCTACAACAACACTTAATAAAACGGTTAGACAATTATGAGGTGAAGCAAGTGTTGCGCTAGCCTACTCAAAAGGCAAGCCACGTATCACAATTCTAGTTTAGATAGTGTCTATTCACACAATAGCTATGACACTACTCTATGTTAGTGTGCTCTCAAAGGCTAACTAAAGAGACACACCAACCAAGCATGCAAGCTCTCACAACTAGCTACACTAAAGAGCTTGACAACTAGTTTACGGTAATGTAAAGAGAGTGATCAAGAAGATTATACCGCCACATAGATGAAGGAACCAATCAATCACAAGGATGAGTAACAATGAAGACCAATCACCTCGGAATCAATGATGAACACAATGATTTTTTACCGAGGTTCACTTGCTTGCCGGCAAGCTAGTCCTCATTGTGGCGATTCACTCACTTGGAGGTTCACGCGCTAATTGGCTTCACATGCCAAACCCTCAATAGGGTGCCGCACAACCAACACAAGATGAGGATCACACAAGCCATGAGCAATCCACTAGAGTACCTTTTGGCGCTTCGCCGGGGAAAGGTCAAGAACCCCTCACAATCACCACGATCGGAGCCGGAGACAATCATCACCCTCTGCTCGACGATCCTCACTGCTCCAAGCCGTCTAGGTAGCGGCAACCACCAAGAGTAATAAGCGAAACCTATAGCAAAACACAAACACCAAGTGCCTCTAGATGCAATCACTCATGCAATACACTTGGATTCTCTCCCAATCTCACAAAGATGATGAATCAATGATGGAAATGAGTGGGAGGGCTTTGGCTAAGCTCACAAGGTTGCTATGTCAATGCAAATGGCCAAGAGTATTGAGCTTCAACCGGCCATGGGGCTTAAATAGAAGCCCCCACAAAATAGAGCCGTTGTACCCTTTCACTGGGCACAACGTGGGGTGACCGGACGCTTCGGGTCAATCGACCGGACGCTGGCCTTTAGCGTCCGGTCACGTGATTCACGCCACATGTCCCCTGCTTCAAATACTGTTCATCAGATTTCAACGGTCATCAGTTGACCGGACGCGTCAGTTAGAAAGTGACCGGACGCTGGACCCCAGCATCCGGTCGTTTCCAGTAAGGTTCCAAACATGAATTTTCATCACCGGACGCGTCCAGTCATTCAACGTCTCCTCTGTGCGCCTCACGTCAGCGTACGTCAACACTGACCGGACGCACCCTGCCAGTGTCTGGTCGCATAGCGAACCAGTGTCCGGTCGTTTGACTGATGCCAGCGTCTTCGCTGATACATCTGATCGAACGCGTCGGTCCAACCATGGCCAGCGTTCGGTCACTCCCAGTGACCTCCTTTTTTCCTGTCTAGGGCGCCGGTGGAGTTTCTTACCCTTGCTTCCAAACTTCACCACCCTTGATCAAATGTGTCAACCACCAAGTGTATCACCTTGTGCACATGTGTTAGCATATTTTCACAAACATTTTCAAGGGTGTTAGCACTCCACTAGATCCTAAATTCATATGCAATGAGTTAGAGCATCTAGTGGCACTTTGATAACCGTATTCCGATACGAGTTTCACCCCTCTTAATAGTACGGCTATCAATCCTAAATGTGATCACACTCTCTAAGTGTCTTGATCACCAAAACGAAATAGCTCCTATGGTTTATACCTTTGCCTTGAGCTTTTTGTTTTTCTCTTTCTTCTTTCCAAGTCCAAGCACTTGATCATCATTATGGTATCATCATCATCATGCTATGATCTTCATTTGCTTCATCACTTGGAGTGTGCTACCTATCTCATGATCACTTGATAAACTAGGTTAGCACTTAGGGTTTCATCAATTCACCAAAACCAAACTAGATCTTTCAATCTCCCCCTTTTTGGTAATTGATGACAACCCTTTCACAAAGATATGAATTGAAATTCAATTGAATCCATGTTGCTTGTCCAAGCATTTTTACCATGTCTAAAAGGATATGGACAAGTTTCATGAACTCTATATGGTAGCAATTGCTCCCCCTACATATGTGCTAAGAGTTTGGATTGTAGCTTACACATATGCTTAGATAGGAAATATAGAAGACAATGTCTACCAAATGATGCTAAGGTATAAAAGATGGACCTTTGAAGCGTGATACCAATCGGAGTGCACCATTATACCATCCTTAGCACCATGGTTAGTTCTATACCACTTGGAAACATACTTTGAAAAGATACCACTTGTAAAGACTTACTTGGAAATGAAAGTTATCTAGTAATTTCATTTCATCATTCAAGCTTACAACTATCATACACCACACAAGCATGGAAGTTGAAATTCAAAACTTATGCCATGCAAGGAAACATATGAAATGCACATTCAAATGCACCATACACATTCAAATGATCTACATTGGATCAAATTTGAGAAAATTATCCTCACCCCATTGATTGACTTTGATAATATTAACCTATCTACTTTTTGAACCTTTGTGGTCATTGATGACAAAGGGGGAGAGAAACAAAGATATAAGTGATAGGGGGAAAGATATATTAGTGTACTAAGATGGTGAAAAGACATCAAAGGGGGAGAGATATGACAAAGGAAAGGAATCAATTAAAATTTTGAGCACACAAGTAGGGGGAGCAAGCTCATGAACTTGTATGGTGCATTTGAATGTGCATTTCATATGTTTGCTTGCATGGAAGTTGAAATTCAAAACTTATGCCATGCAAGCAAACATATGAAATGCACCATACAAGTTCATGAGCTTGCTCCCCCTACTTGTGTGCTCAAAATTTTAATTGATTCCTTTCCTTTGTCATATCTCTCCCCCTTTGATGTCTTTTCACCATCTTAGTACACTAATATATCTTTCCCCCTATCACTTATATCTTTGTTTCTCTACCCCTTTGTCATCAATGACCACAAAGGTTCAAAAAGTAGATAGGTTAATATTATCAAAGTCAATCAATGGGGTAAGGATAATTTTTTCAAATTTGGTCCAATCTAGATCTTTGCCAAAGATATCTAACTCGGTTTGATCCAAGGACAAGCTTCTTCACACCTCCAAATAAGGGTTATCTTGTACCATGTTGAGTTAAACACTTAGAGCGCATTTTCTAGATCAAATACTAGGTTTACAAGCCCACAAACATGTCATATGCTACCACTAGATCAAAATAAGCATAGAAGCAATAGTGGTACCATATAATCATCAAATTCATTTGATTTTCATGAATGGGCCTATTAAACATAAAAGATGTCTAGATGCACTAAACAAGTCCTTAGCAAGGATGTATGCCATGTCAATCAACTTTTACCTTGGATTGCTTGAAGGAGAGGCATGTCATATATATGGGGAGGTGCATCAACACATATTTGAGAAATCCAATATGTTCAACTAATTCCTTAGCTTGCAAAACCTTTTCTCATCTAATGGCTTGGTGAATATGTCAGCAAGTTGATCTTCGGTGCCTACACTCTCAATGCAAATGTCCCCTTTTTGTTGGTGATCTCTTATGAAATGGTGGCGAACATCAATGTGCTTTGTTCTTACATGTTGAACCGGATTGTTGGTCAACTTGATTGCACTCTCATTGTCACATAGCAATGGCACTTTCTTGAACTTGATTCCAAAGTCACTCAAAGTGGCCTTCATCCAAAGTACTTGTGCACAACAACTACCAGCGGATATGTATTCGGCTTCGGTGGTTGATAATGCAACACTATTTTGCTTCTTTGATGACCATGAAACAAGTGATCTTCCCAGCAATTGACATGTGCCCGAGGTGCTCTTCCTTTCAACCTTGCATTCCGCATAGTCCGAGTCGAAGTAACCAACTAGCTCAAACTTTGCTCCTTTGGGATACCACAAACCAACATTTTGTGTATGCTTCAAGTACCTCAATATTCTCTTTGTAGCCTTCAAATGACTTTCTCTTGATGAGGCTTGAAATCTTGCACACATGCATACACTAAACATGACATCCGGCCTTGATGCGGTCACATAGAGTAGGCTTCCAATCATAGACCGATACAATTTTTGATCTATCATATTTCCACTTGCATCACTATCCAAGTTGCCATTGGTTCCCATTGGTGTGCTAATGACTTTGCTATCACTCATGCCAAACTTCTTCATCATGTCCTTGATGTACTTGCCTTGACTCATAAATGTACCATTCTTCAATTGCTTGATTTGAAGACCAAGGAAGTAACTCAACTCTCCAATCATGGACATCTTAAACTCATTAGCCATCATCTTTCCAAACTCATCACAAAAATTTTGATTGGTTGATCCAAATATAATATCATCAACATAGATTTGCAAAACAAATAGATCTTTCCCAATCTTCTTAATGAAAAGAGTGGTGTCAATCTTGCCCATTGTGAACCCTTTAGAGAGTAGGAAATCCCTCAATCTCTTATACCATGCTCTAGGTGCTTGCTTCAAGCCATATAATGCCTTCTTCAACTTGTACACATGGTTGGGCTTCTTGTTATCTTTAAAACCGGGAGGTTGCTCAACATATGCTTCTTCATTGATGTAGCCATTGAGAAATGCACTCTTAACATCCATTTGATAGAGCTTGATGTTGTGGGCACAAGCATAGGCTAGCAAGATTCTTATTGCTTCCAATCTAGCAACCGGGGCATATGTTTCTCCAAAGTCAAGACCTTCAACTTGTGTATAGCCTTGTGCTACTAATCTTTCTTTGTTCCTTACTACTATCCTATCTTGATCTTGCTTGTTTCTAAAGACCCATTTGGTTCCAATCACATTATGTCCCTTTGGTCTCTCTACTAATTCCCATACTTGATTTCTTGTAAAGTTATTCAATTCTTCATGCATAGCATTCACCCAATCAACATCCTTCAATGCTTTATCTATCTTCTTTGGTTCAATGGATGACACAAATAAGAAGTGTTCACAAAATGATACCAATCTTGATATTGTTTGTACACATCTTGAAATATCACCAATGATAGTGTCCAATGGATGATCTCTTGCAATATTGGTTGGTTGGAGGATTGAAACTTGATTGCTTGTACTTGCTTGATCATTGGGTTGAGATGATGTACTAGCCACTTGATCTTGTTCATTGTCATGAGAGCTACTTGCACTAACTTGATTTGTATCATCTTGCATATTTGAGTTAGAGAGCACTTACACTTGATCATCTTCATCATCATTCACTTGTCTAGGCCTCAATTCATCAACATCCATGTTCTTCATGGTATTTGAAAGTTGAATGCCTCTAACATCTTCCAAGTTCTCATTCTCTACTTGTGAACCCTTGGTTTCATCAAATTTAATATCGTGAACTTCCTCAAGAGTACCACTATCCAAATTCCAAACTCTATATGCCTTGCTTATAGTAGAATAACCAAGTAGGAATCCTTCATCACATTTCTTGTCAAACTTGCCCAATCTAGTGCCTTTCTTCAAGATATAGCATTTGCAACCAAAGACCCGAAAATATGCAATGTTGGGCTTTCTACCATTTAAGAGCTCATATGGTGTCTTCTCTTTCAATGGGTGACAATAGAGGCGGTTGCTACAATAGCATGCCGTGTTGATAGCTTCGGCCCAAAAAGATTGACTCACATTGTACTCACTAAGCATAGACCTTGCCATATCAATGAGTGTTCTATTCTTCCTCTCAACAAGGCCATTTGATTGTGGAGTGTACTTGGCTGAGAATTAATGTTTAATTCTAAATTCATCACACAACTCATCAATTCTAGTGTTCTTGAACTCACTACCATTGTCACTTCTAACTCTCTTGATGGTTGTTTCAAACTCATTGTGAATGCCCTTAAAAAATGATTTGAATATTGCAAACACATCACTTTTATCCACTAGAAAGAATACCCATGTGTATCTAGTGTAATCATCCACTATCACAAAATCATATTTGTTACCACCGATGCTAGTGTATTGTGTTAGCCCAAATAAATCCATGTGTAATAACTCAAATGATTTACTAGTGCTCATCATGCTTTTCTTAGGATGGGTGTTTCCAACTTGTTTGCCGGCTTGACAAGAGCTACAAAGCTTATCCTTTTCAAACACAACATCTTTCAAGCCTCTAACCAAGTCATGCTTAACCAATCTATTCAATTGTTTCATTCCAACATGACCAAGCCTTCTATGCCATAACCAACCCATGCTAGACTTAGTGAACAAGCATGTAGATAATTTAGCTTCACTAGAATTGAAATCAACCAAGTATAGATTCTCATATCTAAAACCTTTGAAGATCAAATTAGAGTCATATACACTTATGATCTCTACATCATTTACCCCAAATATGTATTTGAATCCAAGATCACACAATTGAACCATGGATAGCAAATTGAAGTTTAAGCTCTCTACTAGCAACACATTGGATATGCTCATGTCATTGGATATTGTAATCTTACCAAGCCCTTTGACCTTTCCTATGCCATTGTCACCAAATGTGATACTATCATAACCATCATTGCCATTGGTGTTGATTGAGTTGAACATTCTTGCATCACCGGTCATGTGTTGAGTGCACCCACTATCAAGATCCCAATGTTTTCCTCCGGCTTTGTAATTGACCTACAAAAGAAGATCAATTCTTTTTAGGTACCTAAACTTGCTTGGGTCCTTAAAGGTTAGTCACTAAGCTCTTTGGTACCCAAATGACTTTCTTCTTTGAGCCATCCCTGGTTTACCAATGAACTTAGCCTTTACACCATTTGTACCCTTAGTAAGCACATAGAAAGAATCAAGCTTAATGGAGGATACATTAGCATTTTTGCTCTTGTTTTTGCACTCTTGCTCTTTATGACCAACTTGCTTGCAACTAGTGCAAAACCAACCATTGTTCTTCACAAAACTAGTCTTGTGAGGAGCAAAGGCCGCCTTGCCTTTCTTAGGGGTATAGCCCAATCCCTCTTTGTAGAGAGCTCTTTGGCTACCCAAGCACATAAGCAAGCGGTCCTCACCACCATAGGCCTTAGCCAAAGTGTGAGTGAGCTTGTTGACCTCCTTCTTGAGATTCTCATTCTTAACCATTAGTGAGGCATCACAAGTGAAACCATCACTACTAGATGAGGTAGAAGTAGAAGTACTACAAGAAGGGTTAGTGGGAGGAACAATAATAGGCATAGATAATGATTCATCAATTATATCACAAGTTAAACCTATATTGCAAGTTTCAACATGCTTCTTTTTATTTTGCTCATCAAGCAAAGAGGAATGGGCCTTTTCAAACTTTTTGTGAGCTTTGCTAAGCTTCTCATTGGCTTCCTCTAGCTTCTCATGAGATGCATTGAGCTCATCAAAGGCTTGCTTAAGGGCTTTTAGTTCCTTATGCAAGCTCTTGCATTCCCTTCTCTTGATATCAAAGTGTTCTCTAGCATCTTCTAGCATGTCAATTAATTCATCCTTAGTAGGTTCATCATCATCACTATCACTAACATTTTCATTTTCATTTTCATTATCATCATCATGTTCTTCATCACTTTCATCATCGCAAGTTTGTACCTTAGTGGCCTTAGCCATGAAGCATGATGAAGAGTCGAAGAGAGAAGGCTTCTCATTGATAGCAATGCTTGCTAGAACCTTCTTCTTGGTGGTCTTGTCATCATCACTATCATCATCATCACTTGAGGAAGCATCACTATCCCAAGTGACCACATATGAACCACCCTTCTTCTTCTTGAAGGTCATCTTATCCTTCTCTTTCTTCTTGTTCTTCTTCTTGTCATCATCATTGTCACTATTGTATGGACATTGAGTAACAAGATGATCTTTGCTTCCACACTTGAAGCACCTTCTTGATTCTTCTTTGTTTTTGGATGAAGACTTATTTCTTCTAGCACGATACCCTTTCTTCATCATGAACTTGCCAAATTTCTTGACAAAGAGAGCCATCTTCTCATCATCCATCTCATCAAATGAACAATCATCTTCACTTGATGTTTCTTGCTTTGCCTTCCCCTTGGATGATGTGGCCTTGAATGGCACACTCTTCTTCTTCTCATCTTTCTTCTCCTTCTTTTCTTCCTTCTCATCATCATCTCTATATGTATCATCGGTCATTATGTCTCCCAACACTTGGTTTGGTGTCATGGTGTCCAAACCACTCCTCACTAGAATAGTGACTAATGTACCAAATCTTGAAGGCAAACATCTCAAGAACTTGTGGAAGAAGTCCTTGTCCTTCACCTCTTCTCCAAGTGCTTTGAGATCATTGACAAGCACTTGAAGCCTATGGAACATCTCTGGCACACTCTCATCCTCCTTCATCTTGAAGCTTGCAAACTTTTCTTTGAGAATGTATGCCTTTGCACCCTTCACGGCTTGAGTGCCTTCAAAAGATTCTTCCAACTTCTTCCAAGCCTCATGAGCCATCTCAATATTCTTGATTTGCTCAAATGTTCTCTCATCAATTGCATCATGAATGGCACTTAGAGCAATATCATTATTTTGGAGAAGCACTTCTTCGGCCATGGTGGGATTTTTCGGATCCTCAATCTCAATTTTGGTTTCTACCACCTTCCACACCTTTCTATTGATTGACTTGATATGTGTGGTCATCTTTGACTTCCAATAAGGATAATTTGTGCCATCAAATTGGGGTGGCTTCTTGGTGTTGTTGATTTAAGCCATTTTTACACCGAAGGTTGTTAAGCCTCAAATCACGGTGACCTCGGCTTCGATACCACTTGAAAGGTCATAATGGCTAGAGGGGGGGTGAATAGCCTATTAAAAATTTCTACAACAACACTTAACAGAACAGTTAGAAAATTATGAGGTGAAGCAATTGTTGCGCTAGCCTACTCAAAAGGCAAGCCACCTATCACAATTCTAGTTTAGATAGTGTCTATTCACATAATAGCTATGACACTACTCTATGTTAGTGTGCTCTCAAAGGCTAACTAAAGAGACACACCAACCAAGCATGCAAGCTCTCACAACTAGCTACACTAAAGAGCTTGATAACTAGTTTGCGGCAATGTAAAGAGAGTGATCAAGAAGATTATACCACCATGTAGATGAAGGAACCAATCAATCACAAGGATGAGTAACAATGAAGACCAATCACCTCGGAATCAATGATGAATACAATGATTTTTTATCGAGGTTCACTTGCTTGCCGGCAAGCTAGTCCTCGTTGTGGCGATTCACTCACTTAGAGGTTCACACGCTAATTGGCTTCACACGCCAAACCCTCAATAGGGTGCCGCACAACCAACACAAGATGAGGATCACACAAGCCACGAGCAATCCAGTAGAGTACCTTTTGGCGCTTCACCGGGGAAAGGTCAAGAACCCCTCATAATCACCACGATTGGAGCCGGAGACAATCACCACCCTCCGCTCGATGATCCTCGCTGCTCCAAGCCATCTAGGTGGCGGCAACCACCAAGAGTAACAAGCGAAACCCACAGCGAAACACGAACACCAAGTGCCTCTAGATGTAATCACTCACGCAATGCACTTGGATTCTCTCCCAATCTCACAAAAATGATGAATCAATGATGGAGATGAGTGGGAGGGCTTTGGCTAAGCTCACAAGGTTGCTATGTCAATGCAAATGGCCAAGAGTTTTAAGCTTCAACCAGCCATGGGGCTTAAATAGAAGCCCCCATGAAATAGAGCCGTTGTACCCTTTCACTGGGCACAACGCGGGGTGACCAGACACTCCGGTCCAATCGACCGGACGCTGGCCTTCAGCGTCCGGTCACGTGATTCATGCCATGTGTTCCCTGCTTTAAATACTATTCGTTAGATTTCAACAGTCATCAGTTGACCAGACGCGTCAGTTAGAAAGTGACCGGACGTTGGTCGTTTCCAGTAAGGTTCCAAACACAAATTTTCACGACCGGACGCGTCCGGTCATGCCCGATCGGACTCACCCAGCGTCCGGTCATTCAACGTCTCCTCTGTGCGCCTCACTTCAGCGTACATCAGCACTGACCGGACGCACCTTGCCAGCATCCGGTCACATAGCGACCTAGTGCCCGGTCGTTTGACCGACGCCAGCATCTTCGGTGATACATCTGACCGGACGCGCCGGTCCAACCGTGGCCAGCGTTCTGTAACGTCCCGCCTCTCCAAGACCGGGCCCGCTTACATCTGGCAGCTTCTCTATGATATAGACTGCCCTCACAGACCAACACAGGTCTTTTCTGCGCACTTTGTCCTCACTCGTGCGCACCCGGGAAGAACTTCCCGGTCGGTCACCCATCGCTCCAGGCCAAGCACGCTTAACCTCGGAGTTATTTGCAGATGGGCTTCTGGAAAAGAAGTTGCAACTTATTGGTATGAGTATCCTATTAATCCTCTTCCGGGGAACGATCAGACTGAGCCCAAGGGTAGGCTTGGCCTGAGCATCCTGGCATCTGGTGTTCCAGATTGTGCGGCGCAGTATGGACCCGTGAAATGTGTACCGGAGTTGTACCAAAGGTGACCTAAGGCTATCGTGGCTGGTAGACCTGGGTTTGTGTTAGGAATAAATTCCCAGCTGGTTGAAATCGATTCGAATCACCGTCTCTCCCGGATAGTGAGAAACTTGACTAGCTCCAACATCGTAGTAACTATGTTATGGAACATGATGGTTCGGATGAAAATGGAATTACAATACCTGCTATGGTTACTATTGTATGCTTCTAAATGATATACCACATGTTTGGCACAGGATAGTTGCTAATCTAGAAATGGATAGTTATAATTAACTTGATAAAGGAATCATAATTGTACAACGGATCAGTTGCCTTTTTCGCAAAATGTTGTCAAGTTACGTCCACTTATACAGCCTTGCATAATCCTTGGAGTCATTTTATTTCTGGTTCATGACGGGTAAGTCTAGCTGAGTACCTTCTCGTACTCAGGGTTTATTTTCCCATTGTTGCAGATGGCACTGTGTATCATGGGTATTGCAAGAGTTGCTTCTATCCCGCTGTGGATGAGGAGTAAGCCTTGGGCAGGCTTCTTTAGTAACTCCTATCTTTGCTTTTGTGGACCGTGATCTGGCTTGGCACTGTATCAAACTATGTTGGAAACTTTATCTTCGAACTTATTTGCTTCCGCTTTATTTATCAAACTCGGTTTGTAATAACTTTTATTCGTACTCTGATGATGAAAAGTATCTATGAACTTTATGTAATATGTGGCATGTATGTTGAATCCTGTACGATCTTGGTTGTTGTAAATCGTTTATCGAGACCCGTCGTGGTACTCGACGGACTACCGGGTTTATATGGGTTCAAGTATAACAGTGCGACCGCTTGCGGATTGCCATTGTACTTGTATTCTTATAAATTGGTCGGTTCTGCGACAGCTGGCATCAGAGCAAGGTTCAACGTTAATTGTCACAAGTGTATTTAAAACAAAAGTCTTTGTTTTCCAAAAACCCTTCTCTAGCAACTATTAGTTATATAATAGGTATTTGAAATCTAAAGTGTGCCAATGATCACTTTCCTTATGCCCAAATTAAGGACTATTAGGTGGCTATTTAAGTACTAACATGGGGGTTTTTACTTCATCGTCCATACGGCGTGCTATAGTATGGATGCCATTCACTTGAGTGGTAATGTATGGATCAAATGCCTCTACGCCAAGGTAAGATGATGAGTGTATGACCGCAAGATGTGAGAGTGTGGTCGGGAAGAGTTAGCTTTGGTACGGCTATGTATGCATGCTTGCATGTGTATATGGTACGTATTTAATTGTGGGTTTAAATTATTGTCGGGTAGATTGATAAGGAAGTATATGTATGGGTATACATATATGGAAGTATTTACAATTACATTCTGCATATTTCATTATGGGTTTAGGGCTGAAATGAAATTTTATGCAGGTACACTAACAACGAAACGTGTAGCTCGACTAGTTACGCTATTTATGAGAGAACGTATGTATGCCATCGTGTCTACCGTTAGAAACAAATTTTTCCTAAGTTTGTGAGGACGTACGGCACGAGCATGCATCATGTTAAATTACCATTCACATAATTACATTGTTCCTCCCCTTATAAAATTCTTACTCGGTTATGTAACTCTTATCCATTATGGCATTGTCTCACCAAGGGGTATATGTTAATGGTGCAGATGGCACGCACCAAGCAGACTGCTCGCAAGTCCACCGGAGGCAGAGCTCCTAGCCGTCAGCTTGCTCCACGTACCCGTCAACGTCACACGTTCCTTGGAGAGTTTGGGATGCCTACACTCTTGTGGAGAGTGCTCAGCCATGTAGGCTATCCTGATGGAATGGAACCCCGCTACTTCTGGGCGAATGAGCGGTTGGGAGAAGGTCTCTTAGTTACTGTGGAGGCCGTTGTTCGTCCCCGAGGTGACGATTCTGAGTGGACAGGCTGGTGTTATGAGTCAACTGGCAGGACTGCTGAAGAAGCAGCTGGCAGAGCAGCCTTTGGGATCCTGAGGGATATCATGGATCGTTTTCCTCAGGAGCTGGCAGCCGCCTTGGCTAGAGTCTTTCTGAGGGGTAACCCCTCCACTGACTCATGGCAGCAGGCAAGAGGAAGACCCTTGGAGATTGGTGCAGCAGAAGGGCAGAACAGTGATAACCCTGCCATGAGCGCCATGTTCACAATGATGAGAGTGTTAGATGGAGTAGAAGGTAGCCTCAGACGTGTGTCTGGTGCTCTTGGTCATGCCCGCGAGGACCGACATCAGCTTCAGAGGGAGCACGACGCCGAGATTGAGAGGCTCACGAAAGAGATGACTCGGTTAACTCACCAGCGAAATGCAGCCTGGATCAGGGAAGATGTCCTGAGAGCTCGACAGTTTGAGCTGGGACAGCAGCTGGCCAATGCGGAAGAATACAACGATAATCTGCATGAAGAGGTTCATCTACTGAACAATCAGCTCCACCCTTATGTCCCACCTGGAGCCACAGAAATGGATCTAGAAGGGTACGAGGAAGAAGAAGAAGTGGAGCCTGAAGAAGAAGTAGAACCTGAGGAAGGAGATGATCCTACGTCTGACCTCGATAGTGATCATGATGAGGATTAGATCGCTTAGCACTTAGTGGAAGGACTAATGTATCACCTTTATTCATGTAATGGACCTATAGTTCGAATTTGGCCTTAGTAACCCGACTATCCTGTAATGTCGATTAATCACACGTTTGGATGAACATCAATGCAATTCCAGTTCTTTGTTGGTGATCACGATTTAAATTTGCAGGCGTTATGAGCACGATAAGTGGTCAAATTGGTGATGTCTTGTTGCAAGAATGAATTGTTATGCCTCTGTTTTTATTGTGATTTTGAGAATTTCTCCAGTAATTTCAGTTTGGCATGAGTACCTAATTCATCTGCAATCTCTTGGCGTCAACCAATAATCGCTTATTGTTGCAACTTCGCAGATGACGCGCACCCGTGCAGGAGCTAGTAGCAGCCAGGATGGCAACCATGATGACTTGCCACCCCCACCGCCGCCGTCTGCTCAGGAATTCTTTACCCAGTTCCTGGGGAGCCAGAGGATAATGGAGGAAGTTTTGCGCCTTATCGCACAAAACACTGCTCGTGGCCACCCACATCAACCAGGGGCCGAGCCAAATCAGCACAGTACATTCAAGGAGTTTCTGGACACGAAGCCTCCGATCTTCAAGGTGGCTGAGGAACCACTGCAGGCCGATGAGTGGCTGAATACCATTGAGCAGAAATTCCGTCTATTGAGGGTCACGGAGCACCTGAAAGCAGAGTATGCTTCTCATCAATTGCAAGGACCAGCAGGGATCTGGTGGACACATTTCCTGTCATCCTTGCCTGCTAATGCGCGAGTGACCTGGGAACAGTTCAAGATGGCTTTTAGGGGACACCATATTCCCCCAGGCCTGATGCGCATGAAAGCAGCCGAATTTATGAGGCTCACTCAAGGAACAAAGTCACTCACAGAATATATGCACGCATTCAACAACTTGTCAAGATATGCTCCAAGTTTCGTGGATACCGAGGAGAAAAAGATAGAGAGTTTCAAGCGAGGTTTGGGTACTAAACTGATGAAGACTATGGCAAATTCTTGATGTGCTACGTACAATGAGTTTATTAGTGATGCCTTGACCCAAGAAAACCACAACAACATGCATGCAGTTGCTAAAGGTCGTAAGAGGGCATATGAGGCCAGTGCATCCGGATCTTTCCAGTCAAAAGCGCCTATCACAGCTAGGCCACAATTCCATCCACCTGCACCCAAGTTTAGGCCTCCACCACCGAAAGCTCAGAATAACAGGCCACAGAAACCATTCCGTAAGGCGTTCACTATCGCCTTACCAAAAGGAAATGGCAATCAGGATAGCTCCACCGGATTCAGAAGTAATCAACCATGTTTCAACTGCAACCAACTGGGTCATTGGTCCAAGGAATGCCCCCACCCCAAGAGGAATGGCAACCCAAATCAGAACAATCAGAGGCAGGTGAATGCCAGGGCACGTCAGGGACAAGTGCATTATACCGCTGTGGAGGAAGTGCCCGCCGGAGAAGTTGTCATGGCTGGTATGTTTCTTGTCAACAAGCATCCCGCTGTTGTTTTATTTGATTCAGGAGCTTCTCATTCATTTATGAGTCAAGCATTTGCATCTAGACATGATCAAGAAATAATAGAAGTAAGCAAAGGGGGTTTTAACATAAGTTCAGCAGGGGGAACTGTTACTACCAAAAAGATAGTAAAAAATGTACTCATCTTGATACAAGGGAGGGAGTACACCACGGATTTGATAATATTGCCCGAGTTGTCAATAAGTGTAATCTTAGGCATGAATTGGATGAAGTATCATGGTGCTCTTATTGACACTAGCACCCGTACTATCATGTTGAGAGAACCCACGGGAGGGAATGCTTTTCTAGTCCCACTCTCCCGCGATTTCAAACCCCAACATTTAGCCTGTGCTATCCAAACCACCACAATATGTGATATCCCCGTGGTTTGTGAGTTTCCGGATGTATTCCCAGAAGAATTACCAGGTCTACCACCAGATAGGGACGTGGAATTTAAGATTGAATTAGTGCCAGGTACCGCACCCATATCCAGAAGGCCCTATAGAATGCCACCCAATGAGTTAGCGGAACTTAAGGTTCAATTGCAAGACCTATTGGACAAGGGTCTTATCCAACCCAGCTCATCTCCGTGGGGATGCCCAGCCTTATTTGTGAAAAAGAAGGATAAGTCACTGAGAATGTGTGTAGATTACAGACCACTCAATGCGGTGACCATCAAGAACAAATATCCATTGCCCTGCATCGACATCTTGTTCGATCAGTTAGCGAAGGCAAAGGTATTCTCCAAAATTGACTTGAGATCAGGTTACCATCAGATAAAGATCAGACCAGAGGATATACCTAAAACTGCTTTCTCTACTAGGTACGGCTTATACGAGTATTTGGTTATGTCTTTCGGACTAACGAATGCTCCAGCCTATTTCATGTACCTGATGAACTCGGTATTCATGCCCGAACTTGACAAGTTCGTGGTCGTGTTTATCGACGACATACTGATTTATTCAGAAAATGAGACAGATCATGAAGAGCATCTGAGGATTGTCCTATCCAGACTGAGGGAGCATAAGCTATATGCCAAGTTTAGCAAATGTGAATTTTGGATGAGCAAAGTACCTTTCTTAGGTCACATTTTATCAAGAGATGGAATCTTAGTAGACCCATCCAAAGTACAAGAGGTCATGGATTGGAAAGCCCCAACTTCGGTTCATGAAGTTCAGAGTTTTCTAGGGTTAGCACGATACTATCGTCGGTTCATTCCAGATTTCTCAAAGATAGCTAAGCCTATGACCAGACTACTTCAGAAAGATGAGAAGTACAAATGGACACCAGAATGTGAAACAACTTTTCACACCCTCAGAACTTTGTTGACTACAGCACCTGTGCTAGCACAACCAGACATTGAAAAGCCTTTTGATGTATTTTGTGATGCATCAGGAATAGGTTTGGGATGTGTACTTATGCAAGAAGAGAGAGTAATTGCATATGCTTCTCGGCAATTGAGAAAACATGAAGTCAACTACCCTACACATGATTTGGAACTTGCAGCCGTTGTCCATGCATTAAAGATATGGAGACATTATTTGTTGGGCAATGTATGTCATATCTATACTGACCACAAAAGCCTCAAGTATATCTTTACCCAGCCAGAGCTGAACATGAGACAACGAAGATGGTTAGAATTGATTAAGGACTACAATTTGGAAGTGCATTACCATCCGGGTAAAGCAAATGTAGTAGCCGATGCACTTAGTCGGAAGTCCCATTGCAACACTGTGGAAGCATTGTTGGAAGATGGATTCAACTTGTTACATCCTGCTGTACTACACAATATCACAATCAGTTGTTCACTTGAGAGCAAAATCATAGAGCTACAGCAGACAGATGTAGGAATAAGTCACATCAAGAGAAAAATGCAAGAGCAAGAAACCAAATATTTTAGATTGGACAAAAGAGGTGTATTATGGTTTGAGGACCGACTAGTGGTACCAAAAGACCGTGAGCTAAGGAATCAAATTTTAGAAGAAGCTCACTCATCCAAATTGTCTATCCATCCGGGTAGTAGTAAAATGTATCAAGATTTAAGAACCCGTTTTTGGTGGACTAAGATGAAGAAAGAGATCGCAGCCTATGTTGCTAGGTGTGATAACTGCAGTAGAGTGAAAGCCGTCCATATGAAAACTGCTGGATTACTTCAGCCATTGCCTATTCCAGGATGGAAATGGGAGGAAATCAGCATGAACTTTATCACAGGCCTTCCAACGACGCCACAAGGTCACGATTCAATATGGGTTATTATTGATCGTCTCACCAAGTCAGCACATTTTGTACCAGTTCACACAACATATCACGTGGGGAAATATTCTAAGTTATATGTTTCCCAGATCGTGAGACTGCATGGAGTACCCAAGACCATAATCTCAGATCGAGGACCACAGTTCATAGCTCGTTTCTGGGAGCACTTACACCAGGCTTTGGGAACCAAGCTAATCAGAAGTTTAGCTTATCATCCGCAAACTTCAGGACAGACAGAGCGAGTGAACCAAATCCTAGAAGATTTACTTAGAGCTTGTGTTATATCTTCAAAAGGTTCATGGGAGAAATGGTTACCGTTAGCTGAATTCTCCTATAACAACAGTTATCAAGCGAGTATCAAAATGGCTCCATTTGAAGCCTTGTATGGCAGAAAGTGCAGAACTCCATTGAATTGGATTGAGCCCGGTGAAAGGAGGTACTTTGGTATTGATTTTGTCAATGAAGCCGAAGAGCAAGTACGTATCATCCAACAACATATGAAGGCAGCTCAATCAAGACAAAAGAGTTATGCCGACAAAAGAAGAAGACCACTGACTTTTGAAGTGGGTGACTATGTATACTTAAGAGTATCACCCATGAAAGGTGTGAAGAGATTTGGGATTAAAAAAGAAGCTTTCACCAAGATATGTAGGGCCATACAAAATTTTGGAACGAAAAGGAAATGTTGCGTATAAGTTACAACTTCCACCAGAGATGAGTGCAATATTTAATGTGTTCCATGTTTCTCAGTTAAAGAAATGTCTTCGAGTACCGGAAGAAGCTATTGCACCCACCAATGTGCAGCTCCAATCGGATTTGACCTATGAAGAAAAGCCAATTCGAGTATTAGAAGAGATGGAGAGAGTAACAAGGAGTAAGATTATTAAGTTCTATAAGGTGGTGTGGAACAATCATAGTGAACAAGATGCTACGTGGGAAAGAGGAGATTATCTACGAGAAGTTTATCCCGCCTTTTTCCAAAATGGTAGGTCTTGCAAATCTCGGGACGAGATTTTTATAAGGGGGAGGGGCTGTAACACCTCGGGTGTTAGCCTTGCATAACTTGACTTGCATAACATGAGCATGATCATCACGCATTCATAAACAAGCATTTACACTTGAAACATTGAATTGAAACATATGCAACGTTGCTTGTTATTGCATGTTTCTTTGTACATATGCAAATGATCATGAATGTAAACATGTACTTGGTAGATTTGAGTCACCAAAATATTTTGGCAATGCTTAGGTTCACAAATGGAACATGGATCATGAATGTCATTTTCCATGGTCGAGTCTTTAAGGCATATTTCATGTGATTACTTTAAATAGCTCTATGAGTGACTACTACATGAAATGATTGAATGGCCTTGCAAATTGCTTAAACATGCTTAGGATATCATCATGAACAACTTTGGTATTTAGGGCTAGGGCTAGTTTGGTCATTAAGCCATGCTTTGATGTGTTTCATCTTTTAAATGTGACATGTTTGACCAATTTGGAACTAGGTGTTAGAGACCTTGCATGGAGGAGATCACTAAAGCAAAGTTGTAGTGTTTGACATAAGGAACAACTTTTATTTTTGAGTCATTGACTGATTTAGCTTCTAACATGCTTGAATTTGAATTACAAAATTCATCAAATCACTGATTTCAACACTTATCGAAATTTTGCTAAGTCCTATTAACTGACAGTGTGGTGACAACCACATTTGAGATGATTTTTCTCCTTAACCGTTGGGAATTTGGTCTTGATCGTTTAATATGGATTTAAGCTGGTACATTAGGCTTCAACTTTGATGTAGATTGTGTGTGCTAATTCGTCACGGATACAAAGATTGAGCCTCACGAAAACCAGCTGTCAGGCGTCCATTGCAGTGTTTGAATCGGCTAATCGGACGGCGTCAGTGGCCGACCGCCTTCAGGCCATGGCCGCCACGTGGAGGAGAAGAGGCCGCGCGTCGCCTCTGCTCTGCCCAGCCAGGCCACGTCGGGCCAGTGCATGCCTTCAACACCCTCGCGCTCGCCCGCATCGCCCCTGCGCTGCCCATTTCGCTTTTCTGGCTTCTCCTTCACCACAGCGTAGCCTCCGAGCACCCGCCACGCCATTGCCGTCGCAGCTACTCTGCCGAGATCACCAGCGCTCACCGCCGTTCCATTCGCCAATCAGTCATGCTCGTAGCTCCGTCTCCACCTTCCCCACCGTTTCCACCTTGCAGCGCCCACGATTTTGCCTTTGGTAAGCCGCGTTTAGCGTTGCGCCGTCGTGGGTTTGCCTTCGCCGGAGCTCCGCCATGGCCGCTGCCGTGGCCGTGCTTCGTCGGCGCAGCTCTAGCCGTCTTGGTCGCGTAGCCACCATCGTAGAGTCTCCGTAGTCCTATAGAGTGCGTCACTTGACTTCGCCGTGGCCTCCACCGGCGTAGCGCCGTCGTCCAGCACCACCGCTCTGCCATGAGCGCCGTCGCCGTTGCTAGCACCGACGAGCAGTCCCACCAAGTAGATGGTTGTGTGCGCAATGTCGAGTAGAACACCTGGTGATGATGCCACCACCGATGAACTCGCCGCCATCGAGTTCTAGCCACGTCAGTCGAGCAGCGCCGCCGTGCTCTGCTGTGTCTCGCTGACCAGTGGGTCCCGCTTGTCAGCGACACAAGAAGAGAAAGCTAGTTCAATTTTTACAGATTTAAATCCTGATTTCATGTGTTTTGTTATTTTTAGATCTCCAGTCTGGTAACTTCAAAAATTGTGAAATAAATTTGGTTGTGTTTCTTAGGAAGTGTAGTATTTAGGAAAAATATGTTCTTGACTTGTACAGTAGAAATTTTTGGAGATTTAAATAGGGATTTGAAATGTGCTTTTGAATGCATTCAAATTTGTTTATTTTATATCTAGAGTTCCTGTGCTCCAAAAATTATGAAATTTTTGTGGTAAGCTATTCTTGTCATATATGAACTCTGGCAAAAATTTGAGGACCAGTGCATGGGTAGATTTATAGTTATAGATTTTTCTTTTATGAATAGTCAATCCTTGCATGAATTTTTATAAATTAATTATGAGTCCAAAATTCATGAAATTTGTTGGAGGTAATCCTAGTACCATATGGATGCTAAGAAAAATAGGAAATCTGTTGCTTGACACTTTTCAATAGGGTTTTCCATTTATGCTATTTCAAGCCTTGCTGCCTTATCATTTTTGTATAGGATGTTCTACTTGGTAAAATGACATGAAATTTTTATAGTAGTCCTTTGATAGCATTAGTAAGGCACTGTAAATTTTTGAGAATTTATGAAGTATATCTGATATAGGTTTATTATTTAACCTAGATATCTAAATAAAATAATAAAGGCAATTAAATGAATAGTTTGGGCTTCACCATTATATTATCTTAAATGTATTTGGTATGCTTAAACTGTTGGTAGATTCTATGTTGTCAAATTTTGAATGATTACATGAAGTAGAAGTATTATTACTTTATATTGCATATTAAATAGTTTCCGGACTGATTCTAGAGTTTGATGAGTTGCATGTTGAAACTGATGTGTACTGTAAAAATGGTTAATAACAAAGTTGTAGAGAATTTGATAAGCTTTCCAGAAAGTCCAGGATCACTGTTTTTGGATTAGTAGAACTCCAGTTAGGAGTAAAACAAGTAGCTACTGTTTGTGGCATAGTCGATGCATCGTAGAAGTAGTTAAGTAATAATCGAGAAGAGATATACACCTACTCAATAAACATGATGCACTTGTTAACATTTATGCATTCATAATACTTATGCCATACTCATGCATCTAGGATCGGAGGAAGAGATCACGTTGCTGGAATTTGAAGAAGCAGAGGAAGGGAACCAGCAGGAGGATCCGCAAGCTGCAGCTCCCGAAGGCGTGGAGCAGAACCCTGAAGAGCTTCCGAAGTGCCCTGACCACCGCCCTACTTCCTTTCTACGAGGCAAGCCCCGGAGCATTATAAGTCTCCCAGTAATTTACAAATGTTTACTTATGTATTTATGGTTGATGCATTAGGTTATAAGAGTTGAATGAAACCACTTGATGCATGTACATTCCTTGTCCAGATATTACACCTTTAACCGGTATAGGTCCAGGATTGAATAAATGCTTAGCCATGCTTAGACCGGTAGAAATCGGGTGATATCCTATCACCTGCGAGATATAGGTGGATACCGGAGCACGGTTGGCTATATCTGCCATCGTGGAACAGAACCATGAGGTAAAAGTAAATCAAGACCGGACGGGAGGTCGATAGAGAAGCAACAAGACATGGAGGTCTTGGGTGTGGATCTATCCCCGTCTGTGTCGATCAAGGACCGTACCATTGTTGGAACTTCTGACAAGATTGAATGCATGCCTCTCACTTAGCTGGACGGATAAATCGTTCCGACCGTGAAGCCGAGTAATTCAACTCAGCCCGGGAATCGTTCTGTTGTGCGCTCCTTCCGGGGAACGATCAGACTGAGCCCAAGGGCAGGCTTGGCCTGAGCATCCTGGCATCTGGTGTTCCAGATTGTGCGGCGCAGTATGGACCCACGAAATGTGTACCGGAGTTGTACCAAAGGTGACCTAAGGCTATCATGGCTGGTAGACCTGGGTTTGTGTTAGGAATAAATTCTCAGCTGGTTGAAATCGATTCGAATCGCCGTCTCTCCCGGATAGTGAGAAACTTGACTAGCTCCAACATCGTAGTAACTATGTTATGGAACATGATGGTTCGGATGAAAATGGAATTACAATACCTGCTATGGTTACTATTGTATGCTTCTAAATGATATACCACATGTTTGGCACAGGATAGTTGCTAATCTAGAAATGGATAGTTATAATTAACTTGATAAAGGAATCATAATTGTACAATGGATCAGTTGCCTTTTACGCAAAATGTTGTCAAGTTACGTCCACTTATACAGCCTTGCATAATCCTTGGAGTCATTTTATTTCTGGTTCATGACGGGTAAGTCTAGCTGAGTACCTTCTCGTACTCAGGGTTTATTTTTCCCATTGTTGCAGATGGCACTGTGTATCATGGGAATTGCAAGAGTTGCTTCTATCCCACTGTGGATGAGGAGTAAGCCTTGGGCAGGCTTCTTTAGTAACTCCTATCTTTGCTTTTGTGGACCGTGATCTGGCTTGGCACTGTATCAAACTATGTTGGAAACTTTATCTTCGAACTTATTTGCTTCCGCTTTATTTATCAAACTCGGTTTGTAATAACTTTTATTTGTACTCTGATGATGAAAAGTATCTGTGAACTTTATGTAATATGTGGCATGTATATTGAATCCTGTACGATCTTGGTTGTTGTAAATCATTTATCGAGACCCGTCGTGGTACTCGACGGACTACCGGGTTTATATGGGTTCAAGTATAATAGTGCGACCGCTTGCGGATTGCCATTATACTTGTATTCTTATAAATTGGTCGGTTCTGCGACACGTTCGGTCACTCCCAGTGACCTCCTTTTTTCCTGTCTAGGGCACCAGTGGAGTTTCTTACCCTTGCTCCCAAACTTCACCACCCTTGATCAAATGTGCCAACCACCAAGTGTATCACCTTGTGCACATGTGTTAGCATATTTTCACAAACATTTTCAAGGGTGTTAGCATTCCACTAGATCCTAAATGCATATGCAATGAGTTAGAGCATCTAGTGGTACTTTGATAACCATATTCCGATACGAGTTTCACCCCTCTTAATAGTATGGCTATCAATCCTAAATGTGATCACACTCTCTAAGTGTCTTGATCACCAAAACAAAATAGCTCCTATGGTTTATACCTTTGCCTTGAGCTTTTTGTTTTTCTCTTTCTTCTTTCTAAGTCCAAGCACTTGATCATCATCGTGGTATCATCATCATCATGCTATGATCTTCATTTGCTTCATCACTTGGAGTGTGCTACCTATCTCATGATCACTTAATAAACTAGGTTAGCACTTAGGGTTTCATCAATTCACCAAAACCAAACTAGAGCTTTCATCTGGCTAAAGGCCATCTCTTGCACCTTTCTGACCTATCTAAAGGGCCCCTGCAAATGATGTACACATGTGAAAACTGTATGAACCGAGTAGTCTAGCCTTAGGGAAGTGTACCAAACACGCATTATATGGTCATTAGTTTGTGTTCGCACGCTAATAAGGAAATTCGGATGCAACGCTGGAAAAACATCGTGTCGATGTGGATGGCATGATTTTGCCTACCTAGTATGCGATGCGCCTACATGTTGAAACAGAAATGGAGATCACGGAGTTTGGTGACCCATGTGACGTTGTGGATGGTGGAAGCTAAGAGTCTTTTTAATGCTTGCTAATTGAAATGGAAATAAAAAAGTTACCACGCAGCAACGCGTGACCCCTCTCACCCATGATCCCATGACTTGGTTACTTTTCTAAATTAAATAATAGATTAATTCTTTAAATTTTTTTACACTTTGCATTTAATTCTAATTTTTTAAAGATGTCATTACGAGAATTTTTGATAACTAAAGGAGACGCACAGATATCATATCATGTAGATAAGCCCTAGGGTCTTATGGGACTCATTGCATTAGCTATTCCTAGATATAACAGATATTGATTCCCCATTATCAATGCACTTGGGAGAATTTGAATTTCAAAGACTATAAGGCCTTTTAGCGAATATATAATGGCATCCTATATAATATCATGGCATGCCTGAAGTTATGTGTTCTTAAGGAAGACGAGACAATAAACAGGTCGTTGTTTACAATTATTCTAAAATAGTATACCTTGAACTAGAAGATCAAGGGGGGCTAACACATGAAGTGTTTAGATTTATTATTTGATCTTGCTCAATATTAATAAGACACTAGGGTGAATATTAGGACAAGATTAGGAGTAGACTGAGTGATTACCGATGTGTCAAATATGGTCTAGAATCCTAGTAGGTCATATGAAAAACATATGCCATACTCCTAGATGACTTGTTGGTGCACATTGCAACTATCTTGAAAAGCATCAAGCTTGAAAGATTGAGGTGCAAAGCAAGTAGATATGAGCAAATATAGAAAGCCTCATGGGACATCCTAGATATAACATCGTCATAATATCCTATGTGATTTTTGCACATATGCATAGGGATATTGAGATATTGCCCAACTTGTATCACCTAGCTAGTATTCTGGTGAACAATTATGTAGTAGTAGTGCATTAAGTATGATTCATGTATGAACTTGTGGTTTGGAGCCAACTCTATAGAGTTGGAGTTAATAGTGAAATTTGAATCTTGGACTCATTTTTTTAATGCATTTAGGGGTTTATGTTCTTCTATGTTAAGTTTTCTTTTAGGACACATGAGTTATACCAGACTCTTGGAGATTACTTTTGAAACTAAACCCTCAGCTTAGCTCAACTCCCAACTAAAGTAGCCTAAACTAAAGAGATTTGACTAGAGTGATTCCTTATTTTTCTTCTATTGGTGTGTGTAACGGACTAGAGTTCAAACGGCTCAGATCCACTCTAGACACCAAGTGAACCACACACTACCACCAACCCACTTATGTTTCTGTCCATGTTTCGCATAATGAGTTAACCTAGAGATAGTGGTGTGGACTCTAGAAGCCTTATATGTTGTTGTTCTTACCCACCCTCAACAACCAAGGCGAGACTAAACCCCCATGATCTCACATAAATATACACACAGGCCATTATGGGACAAATCTAAATTAGGTCAGATATCACATACACACCCCTAAAGGACCTGAATTCCTCATCGGCAAAACACACCAACAATGGGTAAACGATGACCAGAAATGTTCCCTGTTGGCTCATGCGACTGTGTGTCTGAAGGGTCGAGATGGCGACTAGAGGGGGGGTGAATAGTCTTTTCTAAAACTTAATCGCGTCGGCTAACCGATACAAATGCTGAATTAAAACTATCGGTCTAGCCAAGACAATACCCCACTATATATGTTCACTAGCACCTTGCAAAGATAACAATTATGCAACAAAGGTGTCGGGCTAGCTAGAGCTCTCCTAACCAATTCTAAGAGCAAGGTCACACAAACCTATGCCACTAGTACTTTAAGCAACAAGGGAGCTCCTACACATGCTAGTAAGCTAAAGCACAAAGCCAACTAAGCTCACTAGCAAAGCTCAATAACAAGGCAACCAATGCCTAATTAGAGAGCTCAAATACTTAGCTACACAAGCTAAGCAATGTGACTAACAAGGTTACTAAAACCAAATTAGCCACGCAAGGGAGCTACTTCTATGCTACACAAGCAAGAAGGTAATTAGCAAGCTACACAAGCTATCTAATTACAAGAGCAACTACACAAGCTTAATATGTATAAAAGTAATGGCAAGCTTGAGTAATGGGGATGCAAACCAACGGGAAGAACAAGGTTGACACGATGATTTTTCTCCCGAGGTTCACGTGTTTGCCAACATGCTAGTCCCCGTTGTGTCGACCGCTCACTTGGTGGTTTGGCGGCTAATTAGCATCACCCGCTAAGCCCGCACGTCGGGCGCCGCAAGAACCTACCCCTTGAGTGAGGGTAGCTCAATGACACGCTTTACTAGAGTTGCTCTTCACGGCTCCCGCGGGGCGAGCACAATGCCCCTCACAAGCACTTCTCCGGAGCGCCGCACAAGCTTCTTGCGCGCTTCGACGGAGACCACCACCAAGCCGTCTAGGAGGTGGCAACCTCCAAGAGTAACAAGCACCACCGGCTCGCAACTCGATCACCTAGTGCCACTCGATGCAACCTCACGATGCAATCGCACTAGAATCGCTCACTCACACAATCGAATGATCACTATCAAGTATATGTGTGATGGAGGGCTCCCAAGCACTCACAAGCATGGACACTAAGTCCCTTGAGGTGCTCTGCACCAGCCATGGCCGAAGGCCACTTCTATTTATAGCCCCAAGGGCTAAACTAGCCGTTACCCCTTCACTAGGCAACGGTCGGGCCGACCGGACGCTCCGGTCGTGTTGACCGGACGCTGGACCTCAGCGTCCGGTCGCCCGCAGACGACCACGTGTCCTGAATCCAACGGTCACTTGACCTGACCGGACGCAGCAGCTTCAACTGACCGGACGCTGGACCCTCAGCGTCCGGTCGTTTCCAGTAAGCTCCCGAGCATGACCGGACGCGTCCGGTCGAACGCGATCGGACGCAGCACCAGCGTCTGGTCACTTTCCAGCTACTGCTACACTCCACGTCAGCGCGACCGGACGCAGGCAGTCAGTGTCCGGTGCATTTTGATCCAGCGTCCGGTCACTCTCCAGCTTCTGCGTCATCATACGTCAGCCTGACCGGACGCAGCCTGCCAGCGTCCGGTGCATTCAGATCCAGCGTCCGGTCAGTTGACCGACGCCAGCATCTTCGTGACTAACTCGTTCTCACTTCTAACTTCTTCATCCTTGCTCCAAAGTGCTAACCACAAGAATTTGCATCCGGCACAATAGAAAATAGACATTCCATTTTCCCGAAAGCGCCGAATCCTGCCTCGCAAGCTCGGCGGGAGGGAGAGAGGGACCCAAACCCATCTCACCCTTGCAAACACCACCTCCTTTGTAAATGTGCCAACACCACCAAGTGTACACCATCATGTGTATGTGTGTTAGCATTTTCACAATCATTTCCCAAAGGATGTTAGCCACTCAACTTGCCACGCCACTCGATCCTAGCGACAATGCAAAGTTAGATCACTCGAGTGGCACTAGATGACCGATATGCAAACAAGTTTGCTCCTCTTGATAGTACGGCCATCTATCCTAAACCCGGTCATAAACTTCTCTACACACCTATGACCGGTGAAATGAAATGCCCTAGGTTATACCTTTGCCTTGCGCATTCCATTCCATCTCCTCCAATGTCGATGCAACACATGCACCAACACGATCAACAATGATATGATCCACTTCATATCATCACATGATCATATTGGTTCATCGATCTTGACTCTACTTGCTCTTCACCATTGCCATCGTCCATCGGCGCCAAGTCTTGCTCAAGCTTCACCGCCACGCGGTCCATCACTCCAAAGCCTTCGACTTGCCCTTCACGCTTGCAACCGGTCCATCAAGCCAAGTCTTGTCTTGATCTTCTCCACCTTGATCACATGACTCAATGTCATGTCTCATGTGCATTTAAGCTCCTTCATCATCACATGTGTGAGCTTTGCAACATCTCCAAGCCATTTTCACCTCCATGGCATATGTTGCTCACACACATCTACCTGTGGACTAATCACCTGTGTATCTCACATAAACACAATTAGTCCACCTAGGTTGTCACTCAATTACCAAAACCAACAAGGACCTTTCAATCTCCCCCTTTTTGGTAATTGATGACAACTCTACAAAGATATGGAAATTAAGCTCTTTTGGATTCATGTTGCTTGCCCAAGCAATTTTACCATGTGAAAAAAGATTTTGGACAAGTACCACAAACCCGAAATGGTAGTATTAGCTCCCCCTACATATGTGCTAGTGTATTTAATTTGAAGCTTGCACATATGCATAGATTGAAATTGTGGGAGAGTAAATACTACAAAATGATGCTAAGGTGTATAGAATAAACCTTTGAAGCGTGTACCAATCGTAGTTGCACCTTTAAGTTCATCCTTAGCACCATGGTTAGCTAGATATCACTTGATAATAAAACACTAGATACCTTGTGAGATCAACATTAAAAGCAAGGTACTAGCATTACTTGAAAAGCATACCAAGTGTCTAGCTATCATCCTATGCATGCTAGTTATCAAATCATCATCCAAGTTCTACAACTAGCATACACCACACAAGCATGCATATCGAATTTAAAAGCTTATGCTAAGCAAGCACATGATTATGCACATATCAAATGCAATCAATCAAAGTTCATGAGCTTGCTCCCCCTACTTGTGTGCTTCTCTTGTCCAAGAATTTTGATCCATCTCTTTTCTTCAATGTTGCTCCCTCTTTGTCCATGTCCAACTTCTATTTCTTTTGTATCTCATCTCTCCCATTGTACAATCTCGCCCCCATTCAATCAAGCTTACATATCTTTGTACAATCTCTCCCCCTTTGTCATCAATTTCCATAAAAGGTGTGCTTCTCATTGATGCAAAGGCATGCACTTTGGGGTAGATGGTTGAGACTTGAATCGTGCATTTTTTATGGACATTACTTGATTGTTGGAATGACACTACATGTAGATACCATTTTGAACTTGTAACTTGTATTACATGTATCTTATCATTCTATGCATGGGTCATCCATTTTATGCACTTAAGCTCTTGTAGGTGAGGGATGCATTCTTCATTTGATGATCACTTAAAGTTGAGGATCACTTGTGGAACCATCGTCTTGCATGAATGATACTATGTATAGATACCACTTGTAGGAAGTGAATATCATTTGAAAGAATCTTCTAGTATGGAACCACTTGTTTGATTTATCAATAAAGACCATTTCTTGAACATTTGCTATCTTCATGAGTACCACTTATAGGATATCACTTGTGAGTTGAAACATACAAACTAGATATCCATTTGCATTGTTGTCTTGTGCTTGTACTCTTATCACTATCATGAGCTTCTATGATTGACTTGAACTAAATTGTTTTGCCTAAGCTTCCAAGTCCGGTTTGAACCAATGACAAGCTTCTTCACACCTCTTTTAAGGGTTATCTTGTCAATGTTGTACTTGTCACTTGTTTAGCAATCCAAGTTAAGTCAAGTACATGGGATCACTAGCTCATGAACAAATTCATATACTAACCACTAGATCAAGTAATCATTCAAGCAATAGTGGTAGGCTATGAATTTAAAACATTTCATTTGTAATGCATGATCCTATGAAGCATGTACTATATGCACTAACCGCATACTAGTAAGGGATGAAATGATCATGCACATTACAATGATACCTTTGCTATGTTGGAGTAGAGGATAGTCACATAGATTCCAATTCATTACTCCAATAGCAATACGAAGTCCAATTATAAGCTTGGTGAAGACCGATAGATACCAATTTGAATCTCATTCTTCACCCATATGAAATGAATACCACTTATGATCAAGTGCACTTTCTTGTTGTGGTTGACTTGCTTTCTCTTTTGATGTTTGCTTTTATGAGAGAACTATTTGAAATACCACTTGAAATAACTATCTCTCTTTTGGGTGTTGCTTGCTTTTCTTGATCAATCCTTTTGATTTCTTCAACTAAGCATCTCAAATGTTCCTCGGATCACCACTTCCATGTTAGCCTTCCAAGTACCACACTTGGTTCACCTACACATAGGCGGCAAGCCCCTACACTAGGGAGAAGTGACCTCTCTCCAAGAACCATTCTTGATACTCACTTGAAATAACTTGATTGATTGATCCAAGTGATGGACTTAATTTGATGAGTAACCTTGATTCCTTCTTTAAGTCATTTTCTTTCTTCTTGTTTAAGTTCTTTTCTTTCTACCAAAAGATTTCCAATAGTCACTAGAACTTAAACTTCAACTTCATCTTGAGTTTGATCTTGATCTTCTAATTTGAGTACCAAAAGTGTGCAAAGTACACTCCTCAATCAAATGGCCTTGTACTCTTTGTTTAACATGTTACTAGATCATCTCAAAACCAAACTTAGGTACCTCAATCACTTGTAAACATGTTTTCAACTTGAGGACCTTTCAATCAAAGTGACTCTAGATCAATCCAATACTTGTCACTTTTCTGGCAGATTTTGTACCCTTCAAAGAAATAAGCATATATCCCAAAGTACAAATCCAAATACCACGAAATTTGGTGGAGATGAGCTTCACTAAGTTATCTAGCATCCATAAAAATTTTAGCTTCATTTGATCTCATATGAACTGCCAAATTTTAATTCTTCCACCACTGCTATATGCTGAAAACTGCTGCACTATAGCTGACAAGAACCACTCCAAAACCGAAGCATTTCTTATCCAATTTCCATGAAATTTCTACAGCATCTCATACCATAAGTGTCGGGGACCTAATACCAGGGTACCCCAGAAGGTGGAACCAATAACCACCGAACGTGAAAAACTTCTGGACGCATAAAGGCGCCGTGTCCTCCCTTGTTCAAGTGACGGGAGTTCGGTTCCGCCTCGCCCGACACCTTTGGGACGGGCTCGGTCTCGCCCGAGGGCCGAGGGATAAAACTCCGTCTCGCCCGACGCCTTTAGGGCGGGCTCGGTCTCACCCGAGGGCTGAGGGATGGATTCCGTCTCGCCCGATCCCAGAGGGACGGGGTCGGCCTCACCCGATGCCTTTGTGGGATAACCCTGCCTCGCCCAAAGGCTCAAGGCTAATCTCCGTCTCGCCCGACGCCTTTAGGGCGGGCTCGGTCTCGCCCGAGGGCTGAGGGATGGATTCCGTCTCGCCCGATCCTAGAGGGGTAGGGATTAGTTTCGCCCAAGAGATAGGGATTGGTCTCCGTCTCACCCGACGGCCAAGAATGAGCCTCGCCCAGATCGATATCTATCCCTCATAATGATGGGTACAGGACAAGACAAGACGTTCGGGTCAACCATGGCTCCAAGGACCATACCCTGCGCCGTGGCAGGAAAAGGACTGCCAAGGAACGACAGGACAGATGCTTTAGACCCTTCCGGGCGCCGCAGAACCCAAAAGGCATTACAGGTGTGTGCACCTCGCCCTGTAGAGTTGTAGGCGCCGCCTTCAGCTCTGGGACACGGAACCCGACGAAGATATACGACAACCGCTACGCTCCAGGAAAGGATTTGCTATCTCCACGAACGATGGATATTCCGTCACCACGCTGTGGACCCGAGGGAGCAGCGCCCGCCTCCCGACCCCTCAGGTCCACCCAGTCAGAAGGCCTTAGCCACGGCGCTACACCGAACCCCGACCCCGCGTTCCTCCAACGAGGACTCATAGGAACCAGAAGGCGTGCGGAGCAAGGCTGGGGGAGGCTCATAAGTCAAAACCAATGTACTACAGCCATACCCTGCGTAGGGCAGCATTATGTGACTAACCTGACATCCTACAGAGACATCGACAAACATTGTAAGCACTTATCTTCCTTCGCACTCATCAGAATGAAGGACCTGACCAGGTAGACGTGAGCCACAAGACTAAGTAGAGTACGCGTCTTAGAGCCCTCACCCTTGTAAAGCCAGCCCCCTTCATCTATAAAAGGGGATGCGCTTCCTCCATCAATGGGGACCCCGAAAAAGAAGACCGAACAAGAAAACGCACTCGTACACACAGTCAAGCGGCTACGAAGCTCTTGACCACCTTTCAACCCTTCCATCAGAGACTTGGGACCAGTCCCTCTCTCGATCGTTTGTACCCCTTACTACAGACCGTTCACGGTGCTAATAACACAAGCAGCAAACTGGACGTAGGGACGTTCCGCCCGAACCAGTATAAATCTTGTGTCCTTTAGCGCACCATCCGAGCCTAACGCGCATTATTATAAATTTACTTGCCGGTGCTTGTACGAAACACCGATAGTTGGCGCGCCAGGTAGGGGCTTTGTGCGTTCCAAATCAGGCCTCGGATGGCCACCCACGCAATCACCTGGGCCCTGGGCGCACACATGCGTTTCGGCGACCTAGATTTCATCGTCACACTAGGAGGAGAGCTGGCGCTGACTGACTCAGTCGCCCCATCTCCCCCTTCCATCAACCTCAGCCATCTCAGGCTTGAGGGCCCGCCGGGCAACTCCCGGGGAGTCCCGTCACCCAAGGAGGCCTCTCACAACGCCACCCTGTGTCTAGAAGGGTCCGTACGGAGCGCCCCGACAGCGTTTCCGTTCGGTCTCCACAACACTGCGGCGACCGCTGGCCACCTTCTGGCGCTACGTGTGGTTCAATCACCCACGGACATCGAGTTCGTGGGGGCGATTGAGCGGGATATGGAGACCCTCTACGAGCTCCTCAACGAGGAGCCAGTATCGCTCTCGAGCTCGGATTCCAGTAGGGGAAGCCACCACCCTTCCCGAGAATGCTTCATGACGCAGACCCCCGAGGGTCACGTCGAAAGCGCCTCCAGGGAAGAGGCCACCCCTACAAACAATCCTGACAGCAGATCCGGGGAAGAGATGACAGCCCCATCTCACCTAAAGATGGAGCAGCTAAGGGCTCGTCAGCAAGAGATCAATGAGGCCTGGGCAAGGGCTCGCCCAGGAATACGCGGACATCAATCACGAGATTGAACGCCGCAAAGACGGGGGGCGCGCGCGCACCACGGCCCGCACCGTACATCAAAGGATCCTCACCGATGATGGGGCCCTTCCTCACTTTGCCCGAGCCAGCCAGAACATCACCGCAGCAACCGCCTTGCTGCACGGCCTTCTGGAGGCCGCGACGTCCGAGGATCGCCACGCTCGCCGGGAGATTCGCACGTTGCTCGAGCGTGCAGCGGCACAGCAGGCGGAAAGTTCGTTGTCTCGACGACGCGAACCTGACACCAGCCAACGCGCGCCCTCAGTGCGTCCCACCAAGGACGCATCCGTACACCAAACACCGCCAGCCGGTGGGCAGCCCTCCGTCGTCCCTGTACATCAACGCCTCGGCCATGGCCGCGACGTACGCAGCATCATCGACGCTCGGAGACGTGCCCACGGCGACGATGGAGAAGCAGCACGCCGCGGCTATCATCCCTGGCGTGGTGGGCGCTACGACAGCAACGAGGACCGAAGCCCGAGCCCCGGCTTGCCAGGCCCTCAGGCCTTCGCCCGACACATCCTCAACGCTGCGTTCCCCCTAAGGTATCGACCGCCCACCAACATCCCTAAATATTCTGGCGAAACAAATCCCGGGCTTTGGCTCGAGGACTATCGGCTTGCATGTCAGGCCGGTGGTGCGAGTGACGACAACTTCATTATTCGCAATCTCCCGCTGTTCTTGGCCGACTCGGCGTGAGCATGGCTGGAGCACTTACCGTCCAATGCTATTCAGAGTTGGGCGGATCTGACGGAGATCTTCGTGGGTAACTTCCAGGGCACGTACAAATGCCCTAGAAACCCATGGGACCTCAAAAACTGCCGCCAGAAGGCCGATGAAACCCTTCGCGGGTACATTCGGCGCTTCTCTCGACAGTGCAACGAGCTCCCTAACGTCGCCAGCGCCGATGTGATAGGAGCCTTTCTGTCCAGAACAACCTGCGAATCCCTGGTCCACAAGTTAGGACGCAGGGGCCCGCAAACTACCAAGGAACTCCTGGACATCGCCACCAGTCACGCCTCTGGAGAGGAGGCGGTCGGAGCCATATTTGATCGCTTCGACGAAAAGATGAGGCGGGACGAGGACGCCGGCGAAGGCGCCTCTAACCATCCCGCCAAAAAGAAAAATAAGAAGCAACGGCGCGACAACCCACTCGTGTCCGCCGCCGACCGCAAAGGTGGCCGGAAGCCTGCGGAAGGCACTCCGAACCACTTCGAGAAAATGCTCGAGGGGCCATGCCCAAACCACGCCTTCCCGGCCAAGCACCTATACAAGGAATGTGGCCTTATGCGCAAATACTTGGCTGGGGGCCTTAATAAGGAGGAGCAGGGGAAGGAGCCTGTTCCCACCACTGACGACACGAAGGAGAAGGACGACACCTTCCCAACGCCGACCGGTGCCCTCATGATCTTCGGAGGATCAACGCCCTACGACTCCAGGCGCCGCCAGAAGGTCGCATGTCGTGAGGTCTATACCGCTGGACCGGCCACCCCAGCCTTTCTCTGGTGGTCAGAATCTGCTATAACCTTCGACCGGACCGACCATCCGGATGCCATCCCACACCCGGGAAGGTATCCACTTGTCGTCGACCCGATCGTCGGTCCAAAGCGGCTCACCAAGGTACTGATGGATGGGGGCAGCGGCCTCAACATCATGTACGCCAAGACACTCGACGAGATGGGCGTCGACCGAACGCACCTCCGTCCCGTCCGAGCACCTTTTCATGGCGTCATACCGGGAAGGCAAGCCATGCCACTAGGGCAGATCGACCTGCCCGTCACATTTGGGGATCGGTCCAATTACCGGACTGAGACCCTCACCTTCGATGTAGTGGGGTTCCCGGGGACTTTCCACGCCATTCTGGGGCGACCATGCTACGCGAAGTTCATGGCCGTACCCAATTACACGTACCTGAAGCTGAAGATGCCGGGTCCCCGTGGGGTCATCACCATCGGCACCTCCTTCCAGCGCGCTTACGAGTGCGAGGTCGAATGCTGCGGACACGCATCCGCAGTCATCGCATCCGAAGAGCTCGTCACGCTCAGGGAGGAGGCCATTGAAGGGACACCCGACGCAAAGAAGTCGTCCGGATCGTTCGAATCGGCAGAAGGCTCCCGGGACGTCCTCTTGGATCCCAGTAGCTTCGAGGGCAAAAAAGTCCGAATTGGGACCGCGCTCTCCTCCGAATAGGAAAGCGCGCTCGTCGACTTCCTCCGTGCCAACAAGGATATCTTTGCGTGGAAACCCTCGGATATGCCGGGCATCCCGAGGGAGGTCGCCGAGCATACTCTCCAAATCCTCCCGGGCTCCAAGCCGGTGAAACAACGCCTGCGCCGCTTCGACGAGGAGAAACGCAGGGCCATCGGCGAGGAGATAGCCAAACTACTGACCGCGGGATTCATTAAGGAAGTATACCACCCAGAGTGGTTAGCAAATCCTGTTCTTGTCCGGAAAAAGAGCGGGAAGTGGAGAATGTGTGTCAATTATACCGGCCTCAACAAAGCGTGTCCAAAGGATCCATTTCCTTTGCCACGAATAGACCACATAGTCGATTCCACCTCGGGGTGCGAAACCCTCTGCTTCCTTGATGCATACTCCGGCTACCATCAAATCGCGATGAAAGAATCCGACCAGCTCGCGACATCTTTTATCACGCCCTTCGGATCGTTTTGCTACATTTCAATGCCATTCGGTCTGAAAAATGCAAGGGCAACATACCAGCGCTGTATGCTTAATTGCTTCGGAGACCTCATCGGGCGAACCGTTGAGGCCTATGTTGACGACATCGTAGTCAAATCCAAGCGAGCTGACCACCTTGTCGCCAACCTTGAACGAACCTTTGCGAAACTCTGGGCAAACGGCATCAAACTCAATCCTGAAAAATGTGTTTTCGGGGTCCCGAGGGGCATGCTGCTTGGCTTCATCGTATCCGAGCGTGGCATCGAAGCCAACCCGGAGAAAATATCAGCCATCACAAGGATGGGCCCAATCCAAAACATAAAGGGGGTTCAAAGAATCACAGGGTGCCTGGCTGCCCTCAGCCGATTCATTTCACGCCTCGGCGAACGAGGACTCCACCTTTATCGACTCCTGAAGAAAACTGACCGCTTCGAGTGGACAGCCGAGGCTCAGGAGGCGCTTGACATGGTTAAACGATTTTTAACTAAGCCACCGGTCCTAGTTCCTCCATGCGACGGAGAATCTCTCCTACTATATATATCGGCCACCACCCAAGTTGTTAGCTCCGCCTTAATAGTACAGCGAGAGGAAGAGGGGCACGCCTTCAGGGTGCAGCGCCCTGTATATTTCATCAGCGAGGTGTTATCCGACTCCAAAACCCGCTACTCCCAGATCCAAAAACTCCTCTACACCGTCCTCATCACCAAAAGGAAGTTACGCCACTACTTCGAGTCACACCCTGTGACAGTGGTGACGTCGTTCCCCCTCGGCGAGGTCGTTCATAGCCATGACGCTACGGGAAGAACCGCAAAGTGGGCACTCGAGCTGATGGATCAGGGCATTTCTTATGTCCCCCGAACGGCGATCAAATCTCAGGCACTAGCTGACTTCATCGCGGAATGGACCGAGGTCCAGATGCCACCAGCAGCCGTCGATCAAGAGTACTGGATAATGTACTTCGACGGATCGCTGATGAAGAAGGGCGCCGGAGCAGGACTAGTTTTTGTATCCCCCTCGGGGTCCACATGAGGTACATGGTTCGGCTTCATTTTCCCTCATCAAACAATACTGCAGAATATGAAGCGCTCATCAACGGCCTACGAATCGCCATCGAGCTGGGCATCCGACGCCTCGACGTCAGGGGCGACTCTCAGCTGGTAGTCAACCAGGTCATGAAAGAGTCAGGCTGCCACGATACCAAGATGGAGGCGTACTGTCAAGAGGTCCGACGTCTAGAGGACAAATTCGACGGCCTCGAACTCAATCATATCCCCAGGCGCCTCAACGAAGCGGCCGACACGCTCGCAAAAGCAGCATCCAGCCGAGAGCCAGTTCCAACAGGCGTCTTTGCCAGTGATCAACACAAACCCTCGGTACGCTACGCGGGGTCGGAACAAGCCGACGATGGCCCTTCTAGTCCGACCCCCAAGGCCGATCCGCCAACTGCTCCGCCCGACCCCGAGGTCATGAAGCTTGAAGAGGACCCAGCAGTGGAGTCCGATCCTCCCAATGACTGGAGAACGCTTTACCTCGACTATCTCCTCCACGACGTACTACCGACCGACAAGACAGAAGCTCGACGGCTCGCACGACGCGCCAAATCCTTCGTCCTTGTAGAGGGTGAACTCTACAAACGAAGTCACATCGGAATTCTGCAACTCTGTATCCCTGGCGAACAGGGAAAACTTCTGCTGAGCGACATCCACGGTGGAGCATGCGGTCATCATGCCGCACCAAGAACCTTGGTTGGGAATGCATTCTGACAAGGTTTCTACTGGCCCACCGCAGTATCCGATGCCGAGCAAATTGTACGCACCTGCAAAGGGTGCCAATACTACGCTCGGCAAACACACCTCCCGGCCCAGGCTCTCTAGAAGATCCCCATCACGTGGCCCTTCGCGGTCTGGGGGCTCGACCTGGTTGGGCCACTTAAAAAGGCGCCTGGGGGCTTTACCCACCTGCTTGTCACCATAGACAAGTTTACAAAATGGATTGAAGCTCGGCCAATATCCACAATCAAATCCGAGCAAGCTGTGTTGTTCTTTCTCAACATCATCCATCGCTTTGGAGTACCGAACTCCATCATCACAGACAACGGCACGCAGTTCACCGGTAGGAAATTCATTCGCTTCTGTGATGAACAACACATCCGAATCGACTGGGCAGCCGTCGCACACCCCTGGACGAACGGGCAGGTCGAGCACGCAAACGGCATGATTCTTCAAGGCCTCAAACCCAGAATTTTCAACCGGTTGAACAAGTTCGGCGCACGTTGGCTCGTTGAGCTCCCGGCTATGCTCTGGAGCCTAAGGACGACTCCTAGCCGGGCCACCGGCTACACACCTTTTTTCATGGTCTATGGTTCAGAGGCCGTTCTCCCGACGGACCTCGACTATGGAGCACCAAGAATCAGAGCATATGACGAACAGGGAGCCGAGGCATCTCACCAAGACGCCATGGACCAGCTGGATGAAGCCCGCGACATCGCCCTCCTCCGTTCAGCTAAGTACCAGCAAGCGTTGCGACGGTACCACAGCCGACGGGTGCGGGGTCGAGCCTTCAACGTCGGAGACCTTGTCCTCCGTCTTGTGCAGAGCAACAAGGATCGCCACAAACTCTCCCCGCCCTGGGAAGGACCCTATGTCGTCGTGGAAATACTTCGCCCAGGCGCCTACCGGTTGAAAACCATCAAAGGCGAGGTCTTCACCAACGCCTGGAACATTGAGCAGCTACGTCGTTTCTATCCTTAAAATAAGCTTACACTTTTCTTTATCAGTTTATTGTCTTAACAGAACCCCGATCCTTAGTAACTTCCGACCTCTACAAATCGCGAGGGGTCAGACCTCACTCGGGGGCTGGCATGTGATCGTAACATACGACATGTGTAATACAAGTACTACGCTTGCAAAAAATTCCTGTGTTGTACTTACAAACATTCTCTAAGTTTTCCATTCGCCTCATAAACGAGTCTCGAGGGCTAAGATCTTGGGAACCAATTCTGAATACAACTGGTAGGACTGCGAGACACCCACGCCCTAGCGGCTGCAACCTCTTTGCTCACCAGTTCAATCAGAATTAGTTCGCCCACGTTCCTAGCTTCCTATGACTCAAACCATGAGAAGGGTTGGAAAGCGCTAAAGTTATTCCTACATAAGGGAGAAAGATAAAAAATTGCTTGCCATAAGCAAAGGATGTAATTTTGTTCATTTTTTTACACAAATTCATCACTTACAAAGCGATTTCATTACAAAAAGGAACAATATACTTATAAAATCAGAGAACTGTTTACTCGGGGGCTTCCCCACAAGGTTATTTCATTGCAGTCTCTGCTCAGCTCTACCACAAGTGCTACGGCGGTCGCCGCGCCACACTCTCCAACGGTGACGCCCGGGGCATGTACACGGGCCAGCTCGTCTACTGCGGTCGCCGTGCCACGCTCTCCATCGGCGACATCCCGATATCCCGCCGCTTCGCTGGATCCTCGAAGGCGCCACCATCTACGACGCCTCCGCCGGAGCGTCCGGGGACTACGCCATCGTTGTCAGCCGCAACCTCGACAGCAACGCCACCGCCATGGCGTCTGGGGACTACGCCATCATCCCCAGCCATAACCCTAACAACGGCATATGAGCAGGAAACGCCTCCCGCCAAAGGAGGAGCACAGCGGACGACGGCGCAGTCGACGACGTACGACGCCCGCCGGCCCCTCTTCTCCTTCGACAACAGCGACTCCTCAGCAAGGGCAGCACGCACCATCTCATCTACATTGGATAACCTTCGGCTCGACATCACACACCAGACTCGAGAGCAAATTTGTGAGTTTTCTCTCTCTCTAGCATTACTCTTCCTCACTCAGGAAGCGCCGCGACGCACGGACGCGTTCGGCGGAAAGGAAGAAGAAGGAGAGATAGCGGCTCGGAGGCAGAAGACGAGCTGGGATGGGAACTCCTCGCCCCCTCCCTATTTAAAGAGGAGACGCGGTAGCCAAGGAAAGGCGAAAGGTTGGACGAAAAACCCTCTCCCTTCCCCTCTTTAAATACGGAATCAATGCTGATTGATATCTGAGGGGATGCGCCAGAACTGACGGGACGAACCCCAGTCGACGAGGCGTCCCTATTTGGTCAAACTGAACACTGCCTGGGTATGGCCCGCTACTGACCCACTCCGGACGCGGCGATTAAGGCACCCACATAGGCAGACAACTTTTCGCCTCCCTATGCAGGACCACGGACGACCCGACGATAGGACCATTCGGATCTCCTGGGCCGGCCGTTCGGCCCAGAAGACACGACGAACGAACGGCCAAAGAAAGATAAGCATCTCAGCTTTCTTACTTTATGCATTAAAATTAATTCACGAGCATCACTCGGGGGATGCCGAGGATGTCAACCAGTCTAGACATCCCCCTCACCCGACCCCTCCGTACGCTTGAAACTAAGGGCACGACATACAGGCACAAAGCTTTGAGTAAAACTGGACAAACTAGCAAACCCTACGCCCCGATAGCTACGGTGTTTCTGTTCACCACAAAAATCATACTCAACGCCCCCCGCGTCTCTAGTTTCGACGTCTGCCTTCTCAAAGAAGGGATCGGAGGGGTCCGCCTACAGAATCTCCCCCAAAGGAGAAGCTATCAGGTTGCCCAAGTTAATCGAACGGCTCGGATCGTCACCGAGACACGAAAACAAAGAATAGCAATTCTTATGCAGGTTATTCCAACCTTGTCACAAACGTCAGGGCCCGAACCCATCTGGTAGGAGCTTTTCCGCCACTCATACCACCAAGGTAACGTTACCGACCCTGCCTTTATTTCGATTAAATTTTGCATTCAAAACATTACATATGCAAAACATTGCATCCCAACGATTCGTGTCGCACCACGAAACGGTTGTCGCCTCATTCGATATAGGTGACCACAGGCCGAGGTTCGAAGGTCGGCCCGCGAAGGGCTCGAGTCTGCCTCACGCCGAACAGAGCCAGGGAGAGATAACCGAGACAAGCCCCAGCGGCCCTGCCTGACCCCGCTCAAAAGCGAACAGGGACGTCTTGACCTTCTCTCGTTCGATTCTAACCCCGAGCCAAACCCACAGAATCTCCAACGAGGAGAGGCCATCGGGCCCCCTGAGCTTATCGAACAACTCAGGTATCTACCGGGAGGCGGGTTAAGAAGTTGTGGAGTGCCACCAGAGGGCTCTACCGACCCCATCAGCAAATGATGGACCCGGATTCCACACGAACGTACCCGTTAGTGAGCCCGTTGAGCGCGACACTCGAGCCGTCGAGGCAAGTGTCGTTCACTCAGCCCCTCCGATTGCGAAAACCGAGGATGGGGTAACACGCAAACAACGGCCGACCCCTATTAGACCCTGACAAGGCTCGGGGGCTTGAGCCAAACAATACAGGGACACAGGTTCAAAGGCCCCACCTTACTGAGCCCATAGAGTCCCCAGTTGGGGATTTCTGTTGGAAGACAGGGCGGGGAATATGGCGAAGACATCCAGGGACTTCGTCAACCTATCACCAAAACCACAGTTCCGATCTCCAGTAACCCCCGACCCCAGCACATGCAGGGGGTCAGACCTTACTCGGGGGCTGGTTAAGGTACGGCTACCTCCTTTCTTTCTTTCGGAACGGTTTCTTTCTTTCGGATCAGTCTCCTCGCATTATAACCAGCGGTATAATTCAGGGGAACAGATTGATAAGATCGTAAAAAATTCAAACAAAACGAAATTACGACGCAAAATCACGAAAAGCGTTCAGACTCGAAAAATACTCACACTTGTCCACGTATTACATATAAGTTGTTCTCAAAATCGTTCGACTAATTACTCCCGCGGAGGGAGAACCATCTCTTTCAGACTGTCTGCCAGGTTCTTCGCAAGGGGAGCGACCATCTTCTCCATTTCCTCCAGCTCTTCATCCTCGTAGGTGGACGGAAAGCCTTCGCTCATCACCTTCAGGTTTATTTCCTTCTCGTAATGGGCGTGGGCGACGGTGAAGGCCTGGGTGATCCCGGCGTGAAAGGCACTCTCCTCAAGTTGGCCCACCCGAGCCGTGATACCTGCGACACGAGCCGCGAGCGGGCTGGTCTCCACCGGCTCCGTCACATTCAGGGCGTTAAGGACCACCCCGACCGCAGCTTGTAGAAGATCGTGCTCATTGCTCTCAACCTGAAGGGCCCTTCGCGTATAGGTAGCCTCTTTCTCTAGCTTGACGGAGACGTTCTCAGCACTCAACCTTCCTTTCACCGCGTCACCAAGCTCCGCCCGGAGAGAGCGGACCACCTCGACGTCCTCGTCCACCTTCTGCTGGAGGGCCGCGGCCCTACTCTCGGCCTTCCGCCGGAGGTCCCGCTCCATCTCCAGCTCCTTCAGGACTTCGCCGGCCTTCTCATTGGCCGTGGCATTCCTCTGCAGCAGCTCGTCTCGCTCCTTTTGGAGTCTGACAATCTCCTCCCCGTCCAGCTTGGACCTCGCCGACAAATCCTCGAACATCCCGTGGGCCTCCTCTGCGTCCTGACGCGCCTAGGCCTCCCGCTCCTGGGCGGTAGCAAGCTGGGCGGCCATGTCTGCTCGCAGCCGGGCCTCCTCGGAGAGGCGATCCCACTCCGCCTTCTGCTCGTGGAGGAATTGGGATTTATTCCGGCTACGAGCAACAAGAACCTGAAGAGGAAGAAGACTGGTATCAGAAATGCGAAAACACAAAAACATACGAAGAAAGAAGAAAGCCCAGAAAATACCTGAGTGGTAGGGATAACGATCTCACGAAGGGCTCCTCTGCCCTGGTCTAGGGCGTTCAGCATGGTCGAGATCCCGATGTCAAGACCCTCCCGCTCCATGCTCTCGGAATGATCATCGAGCGAGAAAAGAGCCGACGTCGGGTCCTGAGCGGCCATCCACTGGAGCGGCGGCTCCCCCCGCGTAGGGGAGCGGTTTCCTCCCGACAAAGGGGCCGGTGGCGGCTCCCTCTTGACCCTGTGCGGCACCACCGCCGCACTCGAGGACCCTCCGGCTGGACCCTCCTCCGTCTGGGCCGCTTCGAGCGTCACGGGTGGATCCACCTGGGCTCCTGGTGGCGTGGATTGCTCTACGCCCTCGGGCGCCACCACGACCGCGCCCGGCTGATCCTGGCTTAGCGCGGTCACAACCACCTCCACCGGCGGTATGCGGCCCTCGGCCAGCTGTTCCACGTCCGCCACGGAGGAGGCCGCTCGCTCAGTAACCTCCGCGGGCGTGGGAGCCACCATGGGCGCCGTCGGTTCGGCCAACGCGGCCCCGACGTCGGCACCACTCCTGCCCGAAACAGGGGTGACTCCATGCGACGCCGTCTGTCCCGCTTGAAGGGCGAGACTCTTCTTGGGCGCCAGCCCCAGGGGGTGACCCGTCCGCAAGAACCTGCACAAAGGTAATAACCATTAAGTCAAAATAAAAATGGGAAAAGGATGAAAACAGAGGAATCAACAGCTTACGTTGACGTCCTCGGCCGGCGGAAGCGTTTTGGGGATGGATCCCCATATCCCTGCCCTGACTCATCTGGGCGGGACCATTTCATGCCCGCCCCCTGCTCCGGGGCAGGGGGGTTCATCTCATCGGGCGTGGCACCGGAGTCGCTCCCCTCCATTATCTCGTCGGGCGCGGCACCGGAGCCGTCCCCCTCCATCGTCTCACGGGGTGCAGCACCAGAGCTGCTCCCCTCCATCGTCGCCTCGGGGATGGCGGCGGCAGGCCCGCCCTCCCCCATCCACCGGTCCTCGGCCGGCACGCCGTGCGAAGCGGCGGACTCGCCAGCCTCCACTGACCTCATCGATCTACTTCCCTCCGCGTGGAAAGGGAAGGGCCCCTACACGGATGGGTGGCCACTCGTCAGCGTGTCTTCATCCTCCAGGACGCCCCAATCCACGCCGACGGCTACCTCATCATCATCATCATCGTCATCGTCGTCGTCCTCACTGCTCACGTCCTCTCCCCGATCCCGTGCCTCTTGCTTCAGTCGTTTCGCCTTCTTCATCTCTTCCCTTGCTTTCTTGTCCCGCTCGGCCGCGAGTCGATTCGCCGCCGCCACGACCTTGTCCTTCGGCAGTGGAACCGGGCTGTCCTTAAAGACTAGCACCCTCGGCTGGTCCCAATGTCATAAAGCAAGTGTTAAAAAAAACTAGAAAAAGAAAAAAAAAAGAAAAAAAGAAAAGAGCATGGGAGAGGAGGGCTTACGAATTCAAAGAACCCAGGCTCCGGTCGCATTGGGGGGGTGTCCGGGCACCGGATACACAATGTCGAGGACTCTGCCCGCAGAATCCTTCGTCGGCTCCGTCGCCTCCTTGATGCGCTGCGCCACTTCCGAGTAAGGGAGCGCCTCGTCAACAAGTACCGTCCCCTCGTACGATATCCCGGGCATCATCCGATGCAGGGGAAGCACACGCGCCATCAGGGGTGCCACCCTCCTAGCATGGTAGGCACTGATGATCCCTGTCCCCTTTACACCCCGGCCCTTCAGGGCTTGGAGGGCGGAAGCAAGGTCGGTGATGTGTTTCTTGTCTTTGGACTGGACACCCCAGCCCCACGACTCCGGAACGTCCACAATAAGATGCCCAGTAAACTTCGGTAGGGTGGCACTCGCATCATCCCTAACATAAAACCACTGCGAGTGCCATCCCTTGTTGGATGTCGCCAGACGCATGTATGGGTAACCCTTCGACCGGGTATGGCGCAGATGTATACTGGCACATCCCATCGGCGCGTTCACATCCTTCCCCCCAATCTTCCTCTTTGATAGACTAATGTTAAAGAAATACCGCCACAGATCAAAATGGGGATCGATCCCCAGGAAACCCTCGCACAGGGCAACAAACGCTGCCATATGCTGAATCCCATTAGGAGTTAGATGCTGCAGCTCTACCTCATAGTAATCCAACAGCCCCCGAAGGAATCTATGCGTGGGTACCCCAAATCCCCGCTCATGGAAGATGGCAAAAGAGACGACATACCCTTCAGGCGGCACCGGCTCACCCTCGTCGCCAGGAAGCAACCACTCCTGGACGGCGGACAGTGGGCGGAGAAGGCCACGGCGGACGAGGCCCTCCAGACGCCGGGAGGTGATGCTTGATCTGCCCCACAACTCCATTAAAGCAGTAGGGGGGAAGGACAGGCACGAGCTTGACGGTGGCTGGAACACGAACGCAGGCCGGTCGACGGTGGCGATGCGGGCGCGAGAGGCTGGGAAGATTGGCAGCGGATGTTTCAGAATGCAAAGGAAGGGGAGCGAAATACGGAACCCTGGGGGCGAACCTCGTGGTTTTATAGGGGGCGACGGACGCGAGAAGGGCAACCGTCCACCTCGATCTCCGGGCCTGCCACGCGCGCCGCCGCGTCACGTCGCGGGACACGCGCCCGCAGTCCCTATCCTCTCACCCCAAAAATCTCGGCGGATGGTTCGCCTTCCCCAAGCGAATCCAGACTCTCTACCCACCGGGGAAACGCAAGCCACAAAGGCCTGTTCTTTTCTCTTTGGCCCACCTAGGGCCCAGAAGCTCGCCGGCCGACCCAACTAAGAAAGGATCCACGAACGATCCGCAATCAAGGCCAGAAGCACCAGTTAGGACAGCCCCGAATCAGTTCCTAGCGAACGAGACGCCACGACCCACTCGGAAAAACATCCAGTTGATAAAAACTAAGTCCTTCAGCCTTACCCGCGAAGGGTCCGATACAACCCCCCGGGCGATTCTACTCAAATCACCCGGGGGCTCGGGGGCTACACCCATCGGGTGCGCTCGCGCGCACCCTCCGGCAAAGTAACTTCGACGAAATAAAAAACACCCTCCAGGCGGTTCTACTCGAATCACCTAGAGGCTCGGGGGCTACTGTCGGGGACCTAATACCAGGGTACCCCAGAAGGTGGAACCAATAACCACCGAACGTGAAAAACTTCTGGACGCATAAAGGCGCCGTGTCCTCCCTTGTTCAAGTGACGGGAGTTCGGTTCCGCCTCGCCCGACACCTTTGGGACGGGCTCGGTCTCGCCCGAGGGCTGAGGGATAAAACTCCGTCTCGCCCGACGCCTTTAGGGCGGGCTCGGTCTCGCCCGAGGGCTGAGGGATGGATTCCGTCTCGCCCGATCCCGGAGGGACGGGGTCGGCCTCACCCGATGCCTTTGTGGGATAACCCTGCCTCGCCCAAAGGCTCAAGGCTAATCTCCGTCTCACCCGACGCCTTTAGGGCGGGCTCGGTCTCGCCCGAGGGCTGAGGGATGGATTCCGCCTCGCCCGATCCCAGAGGGGTAGGGATTAGTTTTGCCCAAGAGATAGGGATTGGTCTCCGTCTCACCCAACGGCCAAGAATGAGCCTCGCCCAGATCGATATCTATCCCTCATAATGATGGGTACAGGACGAGACAAGACGTTCGGGTCAACCATGGCTCCAAGGACCATACCCTGCGCCGTGGCAGGAAAAGGACTACCAGGGAACGACAGGACAGATGCTTTAGACCCTTCCGGGCGCCGCAGAACTCAAAAGGCATTACAGGTGCGTGCACCTCGCCCTGTAGAGTTGTAGGCGCCGCCTTCAGCTCTGGGACACGGAACCCGACGAAGATATACGACAACCGCTACGCTCTAGGAAAGGATTTGCTATCTCCACGAACGATGGATATTCCGTCACCACGCTATGGACCCGAGGGAGCAGCGCCCGCCTCCCGACCCCTCAGGTCCACCCAGTCAGAAGGCCTTAGCCACGGCGCTACACCGAACCCCGACCCCGCGTTCCTCCAACGAGGACTCATAGGAACCAGAAGGCGTGCGGAGCAAGGCTGGGGGAGGCTCATAAGTCAAAACCACTATACTACAGCCCATACCCTGCGTAGGGCAGCATTATGTGACTAACCTGACATCCTACAGAGACATCGACAAACATTGTAAGCACTTATCTTCCTTCGCACTCATCAGAATGAAGGACCTGACCAGGTAGACGTGAGCCACAAGACTAAGTAGAGTACGCGTCTTAGAGCCCTCACCCTTGTAAAGCTAGCCCCCTTCATCTATAAAAGGGGATGCGCTTCCTCCATCAATGGGGACCCCGAAAAAGAAGACCGAACAAGAAAACGCACTCGTACACACAGTCAAGCGGCTACGAAGCTCTTGACCACCTTTCAACCCTTCCATCAGAGACTTGGGACCAGTCCCTCTCTCGATCGTTTGTACCCCTTACTACAGACCGTTCACGGTGCTAATAACACAAGCAGCAAACTGGACGTAGGGACGTTCCGCCCGAACCAGTATAAATCTTGTGTCCTTTAGCGCACCATCCGAGCCTAACGCGCATTACTATAAATTTACTTGCTGGTGCTTGTACGAAACACCGACAATAAGTCTAGAGCATGTACACAAATTTTCATGCCAATCCAATAAGATTTGATTACTCAAACATGGCTATGATCACAGCTAGCTCAGATTTTGAATATAGGACAGATTTAAAGCAATTGAGCTATACTTCATCAAATATGAACCAAACTTGAAACTAACTTGTTTGAATACTTTCATAAGACATATATCCATTCAAAACACTTACTAAATGTCATCTTATGAACTTATCCAATCACAAATCAATCCAAACTTGATTACTAAGCAATTATCCATTCAAACATCTCATAGCAAGCAACATTGCATATTTATCCAATTCAATCAACTCATATGCACCCAAATGAAATGATCAACAAGAGATATACCTTGGTTAGCTCATGATCATCCAACTAGGCAAGCTTCAACTCAATTATTTGCAAGTCATCAAATATATCCAATGAATCACCAACAACTTGAAATTTTTACTTGTATGTTGTAGCACATTTGGACTTCACTTAATTTGTCATGGCATTGGGATTGGATGTGCACTAAACTTCATATCTTGATTCAACATATGATGATCACTATGAAGACAATTGAATCAAGCCTCCAATGCCAATGGTACCTACACACATTCATCCACTTTTTGATGGTACCCAAACAACTTTGGGTCCTCTCAAGTTAGGAGCAACATACTTAGGCAATGCCTTAGTATGAGTAGCGGGATGTTTTGCAATTGCAACCAATGAGGTACCATTGCCATCCTTCCTAAGCATATCATGATTATCAATTGAAATTGGCTTAGAAATTTTACCTAGGGGACATGAATGTGCCATGTGTCCCCTTTCCCGGCATGAGTAGCACTTTCTCTTTGATTGAGCCTTCTCTTCCTTGCTCATGTGGTGCTTCTCATTGCCTTGCTTCTTATGGATTGCTTGAGCCTTCTTCTCAAGCTTGTTAGGACACTTAGAGGCAAAGTGTCCCGTACTTCCACACTTGAAGCACTTGATGTGAGCAAAATCTTTCTTCTCATCTTCATTCTTGCTCATCATCTTGGCATCTTGAGTTTGCATTGGATGCCTTGACTTTCCACCCCTTCTTGTTTTCTTCTTCTTTATCATCAAGTCACCACCATCTTCATGGTTGATCTTGATTTGAACTTGGGGTGTCTTCTCTTGCTCAACTTGTGGCTTTGGTTGAGGCTTCACTTGTTGCTTCATCAATTGCTTGGTTGGGCACATTGAGGTAAGATGACCCCAAGTGCGGCACTTGAAGCACTTGACATGCCTTAGCCTCTCTTCTTCTTTCATCATCTTGAGCTTCTCAATGTTAGGGCAACCATTTGCAAGGTGTCCCGCTTCATGACACCAGTAGCACATGGTGTGAGAGAGTTTTCTTTATTGAATCTTCTTCATCTTTCTTTCTCTCTTTCTTTCGCCCTTTGTCATCTTCTTCTCGAAGCCAAGGCCACACTTGTCACCATAGATTCTTTGAGTCTTCAATATGTGCTCAAAGGTGACTTTTGAGTTGTAGCACCTCTCTAACTTATTTCTCAATTTCTTCACTTCATTTTTGAGCTCATTGTTCTCCTTCAAAATGTTAGTCATACAAGACATAGAAGTAGAACAAGCATCTATATATGAAGAGCATGGCATATCTAATAAATCATCACAAGAGGTGGATACATGCTTCTTTTCTACATCACAAGGTTTAGCAACATTTTGCAATTGATCTTTTGACCCATGTGATGAGTTCTCATTATTTTTAAGTTTCTTTGTAAACACTTTAATGAGAGAAGCTTGTTTTTCTAATAATTCATCATGAGATGCAAGAAGTGTCTCATGATTCAATTTAAGCTCATCAAGTGAAGATTTATAAGCATTAAGCAATTTCTTATGTTCTTCACAAGAGTTCTTTAGAAATGAGTTTTCATTTTCTAATTTCAATGTTTTAGCTTTCTCATTTTCTAAAGACATGGTCATGCTAGCAAGTCTACTAACAAGCTCATCATATGACTCAACATGATCAACCACATTATCATTTGATACCTTGGTGTCACCTTGTGACATGAGACAATGTGGTGTAGTGGATGGGCTTGTAGTAGCATCATCATGGCTTGAGCATGAACCATCATTACCATCAAGTGTGCATGGGGTAGCATCGTCACTTGCAACACTTGTGGCATCATCATCAACCTTGTCAAGTGAACTTGTAGTGGATTGATCATCATCATTCTCACTTGACAATGAGGTGGAGCAATCTTCCACAATCACCAAATTGTGGTTATGCTCAACATACTCATGCACCTCCTTCTTAGGCTCATCCTCCTTCTTGAATTTGCCATCATCCCATGTGGAGGAATCACCGTAGAAGGCTTGGAGTGCTAGCCACATATCATGTGCATTCTCCAAGTCCCACACACGTCTAAAAACATCATCATGCAAAGCACATATTAGATAATCAAGAGCACGATGATCAAGTTGTAAGCAATCCTCTTGTGCTTGGGTTAGGTTGTCCTTATCCAAAGCATCACGAGAAAAACCAACAACAATGATCCACCATGCCTTGGGACCCAAATCACGGAAATGATCAAGCATATGACGTTTCCACCGTGCATAGTTTGTGCCATCAAAAATGTGTGTGTCACAAACAACCTCTAGCCCAAAGTTCGCCATCCTCTCGGGTCGGTGAAGACCACAAATGAGAGACCGGGCTCTGATACTAATTGAAGGGTCGAGATGGCGACTAGAGGGGGGGTGAATAGTCTTTTCTAAAACTTAATCGCATCGGCTAACCGATACAAATGCGGAATTAAAACTATCGGTCTAGCCAAGACAATACCCCACTATATATGTTCACTAGCACCTTGCAAAGATAACAATTATGCAACAAAGGTGTCGGGCTAGCTAGAGCTCTCCTAACCAATTCTAGGAGCAAGGTCACACAAACCTATGCCACTAGTACTTTAAGCAACAAGGGAGCTCCTACACATGCTAGTAAGCTAAAGCACAAAGCCAACTAAGCTCACTAGCAAAGCTCAATAACAAGGCAACCAATGCCTAATTAGAGAGCTCAAATACTTAGCTACACAAGCTAAGCAATGTGACTAACAAGGTTACTAAAACCAAATTAGCCACGCAAGGGAGCTACTTCTATGCTACACAAGCAAGAAGGTAATTAGCAAGCTACACAAGCTATCTAATTACAAGAGCAACTACACAAGCTTAATATGTATAAAAGTAATGGCAAGCTTGTGTAATGGGGATGCAAACCAACGGGAAGAACAAGGTTGACACGATGATTTTTCTCCCGAGGTTCACGTGTTTGCCAACACGCTAGTCCCCGTTGTGTCGACCGCTCACTTGGTGGTTCGGCGGCTAATTAGCATCACCCGCTAAGCCCGCACGTCGGGCACCGCAAGAACCTAGCCCTTGAGTGAGGGTAGCTCAATGACACGCTTTACTAGAGTTGCTCTTCGCGGCTCCCGCGGGGCGAGCACAATGCCCCTCACAAGCACTTCTCTGGAGCGCCGCACAAGCTTCTTGCGCGCTTCGACGGAGACCACCACCAAGCCATCTAGGAGGTGGCAACCTCCAAGAGTAACAAGCACCACCGGCTCGCAACTCGATCACCTAGTGCCACTCGGTGCAACTTCATGATGCAATCGCACTAGAATCGCTCACTCACACAATCGAATGATCACTATCAAGTATATGTGTGATGGAGGGCTCCCAAGCACTCACAAGCATGGACACTAAGTCCCTTGAGGTGCTCTGCACCAGCCATGGCCGAAGGCCACTTCTATTTATAGCCCCAAGGGCTAAACTAGCCGTTACCCCTTCACTGGGCAACGGTCGGGCCGACCGGACGCTCCGGTCGTGTTGACCGGACGCTGGACCTCAGCGTCCGGTCGCCCACAGACGACCACGTGTCCTGAATCCAACGGTCACTTGACCTGACCGGACGCAGCAGCTTCAACTGACCGGACGCTGGACCCTCAGCGTCCGGTCGTTTCCAGTAAGCTCCCGAGCATGACCGGACGCGTCCGGTCGAACGCGATCGGACGCAGCACCAGCGTCCGGTCACTTTCCAGCTACTGCTACACTCCACGTCAGCGCGACCGGACGCAGGCAGTCAGCGTCCGGTGCATTTTGATCCAACGTCCGGTCACTCTCCAGCTTCTGTGTCATCGTACGTCAGCCTGACCGGACGCAGCCTGCCAGCGTCCGGTGCATTCAGATCCAGCGTCCGGTCAGTTGACCGACGCCAGCATCTTCGCGACTAACTCGTTCTCACTTCTAACTTCTTCATCCTTGCTCCAAAGTGCTAACCACAAGAATTTGCATCCGGCACAATAGAAAATAGACATTCCATTTTCCCGAAAGCGCCGAATCCTGCCTCGCAAGCTCGGCGGGAGGGAGAGAGGGACCCAAACCCATCTCACCCTTGCAAACACCACCTCCTTTGTAAATGTGCCAACACCACCAAGTGTACACCATCATGTGTATGTGTGTTAGCATTTTCACAATCATTTCCCAAAGGATGTTAGCCACTCAACTTGCCACGCCACTCGATCCTAGCGACAATGCAAAGTTAGATCACTCGAGTGGCACTAGATGACCAATATGCAAACAAGTTTGCTCCTCTTGATAGTACGGCCATCTATCCTAAACCCGGTCATAAACTTCTCTACACACCTATGACCGGTGAAATGAAATGCCCTAGGTTATACCTTTGCCTTGCGCATTCCATTCCATCTCCTCCAATGTCGATGCAACACATGCACCAACACGATCAACAATGATATGATCCACTTCATATCATCACATGATCATATTGGTTCATCGATCTTGACTCTACTTGCTCTTCACCATTGCCATCATCCATCGGCGCCAAGTCTTGCTCAAGCTTCACCGCCACGCGGTCCATCACTCCAAAGCCTTCGACTTGCCCTTCACGCTTGCAACCGGTCCATCAAGCCAAGTCTTGTCTTGATCTTCTCCACCTTGATCACATGACTCAATGTCATGTCTCATGTGCATTTAAGCTCCTTCATCATCACATGTGTGAGCTTTGCAACATCTCCAAGCCATTTTCACCTCCATGGCATATGTTGCTCACACACATCTACCTGTGGACTAATCACCTGTGTATCTCACATAAACACAATTAGTCCACCTAGGTTGTCACTCAATTACCAAAACCAACAAGGACCTTTCAGTGTCCAGTACCACTAACCCACACGCAATCATGTCCACAAAGATCGGCTCTAATACCACTTGTAGCGCCCTGTCGGGGACCTAATACTAGGGTACCCCAGAAGGTGGAACCGATGACCACCGAACGTGAAAAACTTTTGGACGCATAAAGCCTCCATGTCATCCCTTGTTCGAGTGACAGGAGTTCGGTTCTACCTCGCCCGACACCTTCGGGACGGGCTCGGTCTCGCCCGAGGGCCGAGGGATAAACTCCGTCTCGCCCGACGTCTTTAGGACGGGCTCGGTCTCGTCCGAGGGCTGAGGGATGGATTCCGTCTCGCCCGACCCCGGAGGGGCGGGATCAGCCTCACCCGACGCCTTTGTGGGATAACCCTGCCTCGCCCAAAGGCTCAAGGTTAATCTTCGTCTCGCTCGACGCCTATAGGGCGGGCTTGGTCTCGCCCGAGGGCTGAGGGATGGATTCCGCCTCGCCCGATCCCAGAGGGATAGGTTAGGTCTCGCCCAAGAGATAGGGATTGGTCTCCGCCTCACCCGACGGCCCAGAACGAGCCTCGCCTTGATCGATATCTATCCCTCATAATGATGGGTACAGGACGAGACAGGACGAGACAAGACATTCGGGTCAACCATGGCTCCAACGACCATACCCTGCGCCCTGGCAGGAAAAGGACTGCCAGGGAACGACAGGACTGATGCTTTAGACCCTTCCGGGCGCCGCAGAGCCCAAAAAGTATTATAGGTGCGTGCACCTCACCCTGTAGAGTTGTAGGCGCCGCCTTCAGCTCTGGGACACGGAACCCGACGAAGATATACGACAACCGCTACGCTCCAGGAAAGGATTTGCTATCTCCATGAACGACGGGTATTCCGTCACCACACAGTGGACCCGAGGGAGCGGCGCCCGCTTCCCCGACCCCTCAGGTCCTCCCAGTCAGAAGGCCTTGGCCACGGCGTTACACCGGACCCCGACCCCGCATTCTCCCAACGAGGACTCATGAGAACCAGAAGGCGTGCGGAGCAAGGCTGGGGGAGGCTCGTAAGTCAAAACCACTGTACTACAGCCCATACCCTGCGCAGGGCAGCATTCTGTGACTAACCTGACATCCTACAGAGACATCGACAACATTGTAAACACTTATCTTCCTTCGCACTCATCAGAATGGAGGACCTAACCAGGTAGACGTGAGCCACAAGACTAAGTAGAGTACGCGTCCTGGAGCCCTTACCCTTGTAAAGCCGGCCCCTTCATCTATAAAAGGGGAGGCGCTTCCTCCATCAAGGGGGACGGAAAAAGAGGACCGAACAATAGAACGCACTGATACACACAGCTACGAAGCTCTTGACCACTTTTCAATCCTTCCATCAGAGAGACTTGGGACCAGTCCCTCTCTCGACAGTTTGTACCCCTTACTACAGACCGTTCACGGTGCTAATAACACAAGCAGCAGCAAACTGGACGTAGGGACGTTCCGCCCGAACCAGTATAAACCTTGTGTCCTTTAGCACACCATCCGAGCCTAACGTGCATTACTATAAATTTACTTGCCGGTGCTTGTACGAAACACCGACAGTTGGCGCGCTAGGTAGGGGTTTGCGCGTTCCAAACCAGGCCTCGGATGGCCACCCACGCAATCACCTGGGCCCCGGGCGCACACGTGCGTTTGGGCGACCTAGATTTCATCATCACGCTAGGAGGAGAGCTGGCGCTGAGTCACTCAGCCGCCCCATCTCCCCCTTCCATCAGCCTCAGCCGCCTCAGGCTTGAGGGCCCGCCGGGCAACTCCCGGGGAGTCCCGTCACCCAAGGAGGCTCCTCACAACGCCACCCTGTGTCCGGAAGGATTCGTACGGGGCGCCCCGACAGCGTTTCCGTTCGGTCTCCGCAACGCTGCGGCGACCGTTGGCCGCCTTCTGGCGCTACGTATGGTTCAATCACCCACGGACATCGAGTTCGTAGGGGCGATTGAGCAGGATACGGAGACCCTCTACGAGCTCCTCAACGAGGAGCCAGTATCGCTCTCCAGCTCGGATTCCAGTAGGGGGAGCCACCACCCCCCTCGGGAGTGCTTCATGACGCAGACCCCCGAAGGTCACGTCGAAAGCGTCTCTAGGGAAGAGATGATAGCCCCATCGCACCTAAGGATGGAGCAGCTAAGGGCTCGTCAGCAAGAGATCGATGAGGCCGGACAAGGGCTCGCCCGGGAATACGCGGACATCAATCGCGAGATTGAACGCCGCAAAGACGGGGGGCGCGCGCGCACCACGGCCCGCACCGTACATCAAAGGATCCTCACCGACGATGGGGCCTTTCCTCACTTTGCCCGAGCCAGCCAGAACATCGTCGCAGCAACCACCTTGCTGCATGGCCTTCCGGAGGCCGCGACGTCCGAGGATCGCCGCGCTTGCCGGGAGATTCGCACGTTGCTCGAGCGTGCAGCGGCGCAGCAGGCGGAAAGTTCGTTGTCTCGACGACGCGAACCTGACACCAGCCAACACGCGCCCTCAGTGCGTCCCACCAAGGATGCATCCGTACACCAAACACCGCCAGCCGGCGGGCAGCCCTCCGTCGTCCCAGTACATCAACGCCTCGGCCATGGCCGCGACGTACGCAGCATCATCGACGCTCGGAGACGTGCCCATGGCGACGATGGAGAAGCAGCACGCCGCGGCTATCATCCCCAACGTGGTGGGCGCTACGACAGCAACGAGGACCGAAGCCCGAGCCCCGTCCTGCCAGGCCCTCAGGCCTTTGGCCGGCACATCCTCAACGCTGCGTTCCCCCTAAGGTATCGACCGCCTACCAACATCCCTAAATATTCTGGCGAAACAAATCCCGGGCTTTGGCTCGAAGACTATCGGCTTGCATGTTAGGCCGGCGGTGCGAGTGATGATAACTTCATTATTCGCAATCTCCCGCTGTTCTTGGCCGACTCGGCACGAGCATGGCTGGAGCACCTACCGTCCAATGCTATTCAGAGCTGGGCGGATCTGACTGAGATCTTCGTGGGTAATTTCCAGGGCACGTACAAATGCCCTGGAAACCCATGGGACCTCAAGAACTACCGTCAGAAGGCCGATGAAACCCTCCGTGGGTACATCCGGCGCTTTTCCCGACAGTGCAATGAGCTCCCGAACATCGCCGACGCCGACGTGATAGGAGCCTTTCTGTCCGGGACGACCTGCGAATCCCTGGTCCACAAGCTAGGACGCTGGGGCCTGCGTACTACCAAGGAACTCCTGGACATCGCCACCAGTCACGCCTCTGGAGAGGAGGCGGTCGGAACCATCTTTGATCGCTCCGACGGAAAGACAAGGCGGGACGAGGACGCCGGCGAAGGCGCCTCCAACCGTCCCGCCAAAGGGAAAAATAAGAAGCAACGACGCGACAACCCGCTCGTGTCCGCCGCCAACCGCAAAGGTGGCCGGAAGCCTGCGGAAGGCACTCCGAACCACTTCGAGAAAATGCTCGAGGGGCCATGCCCAAACCACGCCTTCCCGGCCAAGCACCTATACAAGGAATGCGGCCTTATGCGCAAATACTTGGCCGGGGGCCTGAACAAGGGGGAGCAGGGGAAGGAGCCTGTTCCCACCACTGACGACACGGAGGAGAAGGACGACGCCTTCCCAACGCCGACCGGTGCCCTCATGATCTTCGGAGGATCAGCGGCCTGCGACTCTAGGCGCCGCCAGAAGGTCGCACGTCGAGAGGTCTATACCGCTGGACCGGCCACGCCAGCCTTTCTCCGGTGGTCGGAATCCACCATAACCTTCGACCGGACCGACCATCCGGATGCCATCCCACACCCGGGAAGGTATCCGCTTGTCGTCGACCCGATCGTCGGTCCAAAGCGGCTCACCAAGGTACTGATGGATGGGGGCAGCGGCCTCAACATCATGTACGCCAAGACGCTCGACGAGATGGGCGTCGACCGAACGCACCTCCGTCCCGTCCGAGCACCTTTTCATGGCGTCGTGCCGGGAAGGCAAGCCGTGCCACTAGGGCAGATCGACCTGCCCGTCACTTTTGGGGATCGATCCAATTACCGGACTGAGGCCCTCACCTTCGATGTAGTGGGGTTCCCGGGGACTTTCCACGCCATTCTGGGGCGACCATGTTACGCGAAGTTCATGGCCGTACCCAATTACACGTACCTGAAGCTGAAGATGCCGGGCCCCCGTGGGATCATCATCATCGGCACCTCCTTCCAGCGCGCTTACGAGTGCGAGGTCGAATGCTGCGGACACGCATCCGCGGTCATCGCATCCGAAGAGCTCACCACCCTCAGGGAGGAGGTCATTGAAGGGACACCCGACGCAAAGAAGTCGCCCGGATCGTTCGAATCGGCAGAGGGTTCCAGGGACGTCCTCCTGGATCCCAGTAGCTCCGAGGGCAAAAAAGTCCAGATCGGGACCGCGCTCTCCTCCGCATAGGAAAGCACGCTCGTTGACTTCCTCCGCGCCAACAAGGACATCTTTGCGTGGAAACCCTCGGATATGCCGGGCATCCTGAGGGAGGTCGCCGAGCATACCCTCCAGATCCTCCTGGGCTCCAAGCCAGTGAAACAGCGCATGCGCTGCTTCGACGAGGAGAAACGCAGGGCCATCGGCGAGGAGATAGCCAAACTACTGGCTGTGGGATTCATTAAGGAAGTATACCACCTAGAGTGGTTAGCAAATCCTGTTCTTGTCCGAAAAAAGAGCAGGAAATGGAGAATGTGTGTCGATTATACTGGCCTCAACAAAGCATGTCCAAAGGATCCGTTTCCTTTGCCACGAATAGACCAAATAGTCGATTCCACCTCGGGGTGCGAAACCCTCTGCTTCCTTGACGCATACTCCGGCTACCATCAAATCGCGATGAAAGAGTCCGACCAGCTCGCGACATCTTTTATCACACCCTTCGGATCATTTTGCTACGTTTCAATGCCGTTTGGTCTAAAGAACGCTGGAGCAACATACCAGCGCTGTATGCTTAGTTGCTTCGGAGATCTCATCGGGCGAACCGTTGAGGCCTATGTCGACGACATCGTAGTCAAATCCAAGCGGGCTGACCATCTTGTCGCCGACCTTGAACGCACCTTTGCGAAACTTCGAGCGAACGGCATCAAGCTCAATCCCGAAAAATGTGTTTTCGGGGTCCCGAGGGGCATGCTGCTCGGCTTCATCGTCTCCGAGCGTGGCATCGAAGCCAACCCAGAGAAGATATCAGCCATCACGAGGATGGGCCCGATCCAAAACATAAAGGGGGTTCAGCGGATCACCGGGTGCCTTGCCGCCCTCAGCCGATTCATTTCACGCCTCGGCGAACGAGGACTCCCCCTTTATCGACTCCTGAAGAAAACTGACCGCTTCGAGTGGACGGCCGAGGCTCAGGAGGCACTTGACATGGTTAAACGATTTTTAACTAAGCCACCGGTCCTAGTTCCTCCATGCGATGGAGAATCTCTCCTACTATATATATCGGCCACCACCCAAGTGGTTAGCTCCGCCTTAATAGTAGAGCGGGAGGAAGAGGGGCACGCCTTCAAGGTGCAGCGCCCTGTATATTTCATCAGCGAGGTGTTATCCGACTCTAAAACCCGCTACTCCCAGATCTAGAAACTCCTCTACACCATCCTCATCACCAAAAGGAAGCTACGCCACTACTTCGAGTCACACCCCGTGACAGTAGTGACGTCGTTCCCCCTCGGCGAGGTCGTTCGTAGCCATGACGCTACGGGAAGAACCGCAAAGTGGGCACTCGAGCTGATGGATCAGGGCATTTCTTATGTCCCCCGAACGGCGATCAAATCTCAGGCACTAGCTGACTTCATCACGGAGTGGACCGAGGTCCAGATGCCACCAGCAGCCGTCGATCAAGAATACTGGATAATGTACTTCGACGGATCGCTGATGAAGAAGGGCGCCGGAGCAGGACTAGTCTTTGTATCCCCCCTCGGGGTCCACATGAGGTACATGATTCGGCTTCATTTTCCCTCATCAAACAATACTGCAGAATACGAAGCGCTCATCAACGGCCTACGAATCGCCATCGAGCTGGGCATCCAACGCCTCGATGTCAGGGGCGACTCTCAGCTGGTCGTCAACCAGGTCATGAAAGAGTCAGGCTGCCACGATACCAAGATGGAGGCGTACTGTCAAGAAGTCCGACGTCTGGAGGACAAATTCGACGGACTCGAACTCAATCATATCCCCAGGCGCCTCAACGAAGCGGCCGACACGCTCGCAAAAGCAGCATCCAGCCGAGAGCCAGTTCCAACAGGCGTCTTTTCCAGTGATCAACACAAACCCTCGGTACGCTACGCGGGGTCGGAACAGGCCGACGATGGCCCTTCTAGTCCGACCCCCAAGGCCGATCCGCCAATTGTTCCTCCCGACCCCGAGGTCATGGAGCTTGAAGAAGACTCAGCAATGGAGTCCGATCCTCCCAGTGACTGGAGAACACTTTACCTCGACTATCTCCTCCACGACGTCCTACCAACCGACAAGACGGAAGCCCGACGACTCGCACGACGCGCCAAATCCTTCGTTCTTGTAGAGGGCGAACTCTACAAACGAAGTCACATCGGAATTCTGCAACTTTGTATCCCTGGCGAACAGGGAAAACTCCTACTGAGCGACATCCACGGTGGGGCATGCAGTCACCATGCCGCACCAAGAACCTTGGTTGGGAAGGCATTCCGACAGGGTTTCTATTGGCCCACTGCAGTAGCCGATGCCGAGCAAATTGTACGCACCTGCGAAGGGTGCCAATACTATGCTCGGCAAACACACCTCCCGGCCTAGGCTCTCCAGATGATCCCCATCACGTGGCCCTTCGCGGTCTGGGGGCTTGACCTGGTTGGGCCACTTAAAAAGGCGCCCGGGGGCTTTACCCACCTGCTTGTTACCATAGACAAGTTCACAAAATGGATTGAAGCTCGGCCAATATCCACAATCAAATCCGAGCAAGCTGTGCTGTTCTTTCTCGACATCATCCATCGCTTTGGAGTACCGAACTCCATCATAACAGACAACGGCACGCAGTTCACCGGTAGGAAATTCGTTCATTTCTGTGATGAACAACACATCCGAATCGATTGGGCAGCCGTCGCGCACCCCCGGACGAACGGACAGGTCGAGCGCGCAAACGGCATGCTTCTTCAAGGCCTCAAACCCAGAATTTTCAACCGGTTGAACAAGTTCAGCGCGCGTTGGCTCGCTGAACTCCCGGCTGTGCTCTGGAGCCTAAGGACGACTCCTAGCCGGGCCACCGGCTACACACCCTTCTTCATGATCTACGGTTCCGAGGCCGTTCTCCCGATGGACCTCGACTATGGAGCACCAAGAATCAGAGCATATGACGAACAGGGAGCCGAGGCATCTCGCCAAGACACCATGGACCAACTGGATGAGGCCCGCGACATCGCCCTCCTCCGTTCAGCTAAGTACCAACAAGCGTTACGGCGGTACCACAGCCGACGGGTGCGGGGTCGAGCCTTCAACGTCGGAGACCTCGTCCTCCGTCTTGTGCAGAGCAACAAGGATCGCCACAAACTCTCCCCGCCCTGGGAAGGGCCCTACATCATCGCGGAAATACTTCGCCCAGGCGCCTACCGGTTGAAAACCATCAAAGGCGAGGTCTTCACCAACGCCTGGAACATTGAGCAGCTACGTCGTTTCTATCCTTAAGATAAGCTTACGCTTTTCCTTATCAATTTTTGTCTTAACAGAACCCCGATCCTTAGTGACTTCCGACCCCTACAAATCGCGAGGGGTCAGACCTCGCTCGGGGGCTGGCATGTGATCGTAACATATGTCATGTGTAATACAAGTATTACGTTTGCAAAAAATCCTTGTGTTATACTTACAAACATTCTCTAAGTTTTCCATTCGCCTCGTAAACGAGTCTCGAGGGCTAAGATCCTGGGAACCAATTCTGAATACAACTGGTAGGACTGCGAGACACCCACGCCCCAGCGGCTGCAACCTCTTTGCTCACCAGTTCAATCAGAATTAGTTCCCAGGATGTTCCTAACTTCCTATGACTTAGACCATGAGAAGAGTTGGAAAGCGTTAAAATGACTTGCCATAAGCAAAGGATGTAATTTTGTTCATTTTTCGCACAAATTCACCACTTACAAAGCGATGTCATTATAAAAAAGGAACAATATACTCTGAGGACTGTTTACTCGGGGGCTTCCCCACAACGTTATTTCATTACAGTCTCGATTCAGCTCTACCACAAGTACTACTGCGGTCGCCGTGCCACGCTCTCCATCGGCAACATCTTCGCTGGATCCTCGAAGGCCCCACCATCTGCGACGCCTCCGCCGGAGCGTCCGGGGACTACGCCATCGTCGTCAGCCACAACCCCGGCAGCAACGCCACCGCCATGGCGTCTGGGGACTACGCCATCATCCCCAGCCATAACCCTGACAACGGCGTATGGGCAGGAAACGCCTCCCGCCAAGGGAGGAGCGCGGCAAACGACGGCGCAGTCAACGACGTACGACGCCCACCGACGCCTTTTTTCCTTCAACAGCAGCGACTCCTCAGCAAGGGCCGCGCGCACCATCTCATCTACGTTGGATAACCTCCGGCTCGACATCACGCACCAGACTCACGAGCAAGTTTGTAAGTTCTCTATCTCTCTCTGGCATTACTCTTCCTCACTCAGGAACCACCGCGACGCACGGATGCGTTTGGCGGAAAGGAAGAAGGAGAGATAGCGGCTCGGAGGCAGAGGGGGAGGTGGGATGAGAACTCCTCTCCCCCTCCCTATTTAAAGAGGAAGCGCTGTAACTAAGAAAAGGCGAAAGGACCACGGACGACCCGGTGACGGGACCTTTTAGATCTCCTGGGTCGACCGTTCGGCCCAGAAGACACGACGAACGAACGACCAAAGAAAGATAAGCCTTTCAGCTTTCTCACTTTATGCATTAAAATTTGTTCGCAAGATTCCGACCCCGTCAAATAGAAGGGACGCGAGCATCACTCGGGGGCTGTCGAGGATGACTACCAATCTAGACATCCTCTCCACCCGACCCCTCCGTACGCTTGAAACTAAGGGCGCGACATACAGGCACAAAGCTTTGAGTAAAACTGGACGAACTAGCAAACCCTACGCCCCGATTGCTACGGTGTTTCTATTCACCAGAAAAATCATGCTCAACGCCCCTCGCGTCTCTAGTTTCGACGTCTCCCTTCCCAAAGAGGGGATCGGAGGGGTCCGCCTACAAAATCTCCCCCCAAAGGAGAAGCTGTCAGGTTGCCCAAGTTAATCGAACAGCTCGGATTGTCACCGAGACACGAAAACAAAGAATAGCAATTCTTACGCAGGTTTTTTCAACCTCGTCACAAACGTCAGGGCCTGAACCCATCTGGTAGGAGCTTTTCCGCCACTCATACCACCAAGGTAACGTCACCACCTTTACTTTCAATTAAATCTTGCATTCGAAATATTTCATATGCAAAAAATTGCATCCCAACGATTCGTGTCGCACCACGAAACGGCTGTCGCCTCATTTCGATATAGGCAACCACAGGCTGAGGTTCGAAGGTCGGCCCGCAAAGGGCTCGAGGCCGCCTCACGCCGAACAGAGCCAGGGAGAGATAACCGAGACAAGCCCCAGCGGCCCTGCCCGACTCCGCTCAGAAGCGAACCGGGACGTCTCGACCTTCTCTCGTTCGATTCTAACCTCGAGCCAAACCCATAGAATCTCCATCGAGGAGAGGCCATCGGGCCCCCTGAGCTTATCAAACAACTCAGGCATCTGCCGGGAGGCGGGTTAAGAAGTTGTGGAGTGCCACCAGAGGGCTCTGCCGACCCCATCAGCAAATGATGGACCCGGATTCCGCACGAACGTACCCGTTAGCGAGCTCGTTGAGCACGGTACTCGAGCCGTCGAGGCAAGTATCGTTCACTCAGCCCCTCCGATTGCGAAAACCGAGGACGGGGTAACACGCAAATAACGGCCGACCCCTATCAGACCTTGACAAGGCTCAGGGGCTCGGGCCAAACAATGCAGGGACACAGGTTCCAAGGCCCCACCTTGCCGAGCCCATAGAGGTCCCCAGTTAGGATTTCTGTTGGAAGACAGGGCGGGGATTATTGCGATGACACCCATTGTCACCAAAACCACGATTCCGGTCTCCAGTAACACCCGACCCCAGCAGGTGCGGGGGTCGGACCTTACTCGGGGGCTGTTAAGGTACGGCTACCTCCTCAATCTCCTCGCATTATAATCAGTACCTCCTCAATCTCCTCGCATTATAATCAGCGGCATAATTCAGGGGAACATATTGGTAAGACCATAAAAAATGAAATCGCAAAAAATCAAACAAAACGAAATTAAGACGCAAAAGCACGAAAGGCGTCCAGACTCGAAAAGTACCGACACTTGTCCACATATTACATATAAGCTGTTCTCAAAATTATTCGATTAATTACTCTCGCGAAGGGAGAACCATTTCTTTCAGACTGTCAGCCAGGTTCTTCGCAAGGGGAGCGACCATCTTCTCCATTTCCTCCAGCTCTTCATCCTCGTAGGTGGACGGAAAGCCTTCGCTCATCACCTTCAGGTTTATTTCCTTCTCATAATGGGCGTGAGCGACGGTGAAGGCCTGGGTAATCCCGGCGTGAAAGGCACTCTCCTCAAGTTGGCCCACCCGAGCCGTGATACCTCCGACACGGGCCGCGAGCGGGCTGGTCTCCACCGGCTCCATCACATTCAGGGCGTTAAGGACCACCCCGACCGCAGCTTGTAGAAGATCGTGCTCATCGCTCTCAACCTGAAGGGCCCTTCGCGTATAGGCAGCCTCTTTCTCCAGCTTGGTGGCGATGTTCTCAGCACTCAACTTTCCTTTCACCGCGTCATCAAGCTCCGCCCGAAGAGAGCGGACCACCTCGACGTCCTCGTCCACCTTCTGCTGGAGGGCTGTGGCCCTACTCTCGGCCTTCCGCCGGAGGTCCCGCTCGATCTCCAGCTCCTTCAGGACTTCGCCGGCCTTCTCATTGGCCGCGGCATTCCTCTGCAGCAGCTCGTCTCGCTCTTTTTTGAGTCTGGCAATCTCCTCTCCATCCAGCTTTGACCTCGCCGACAGGTCCTCGAACATCCCGTGCGCCTCCTCCGCATCCTGACGCGCCTGGGCCTCCCGCTCCTGGACAGTAGCAAGCTGGGCGGCCAAGTCTGCTCGCAGCCGGGCCTCCTCGGAAAGGCGATCCCTCTCCGCCTTCTGTTCGCGGAGGAATTGGGATTTATCCCGGCTACGAGCAACAAGAATCTGAGGAGGAAGAAGACTGATATCAGGAATACGAGAACACAAAAACACATGAAGAAAGAAGAAAGTCCAGAAAATACCTGAGTGGTAGGGATAACGATCTCACGGAGGGCTCCTCTGGCCTGGTCCAGGGCGTTCAGCATGGTCGAGATCCCGATGTCAAGACCCTCCCACTCCATGCTCTCGGAATGATCATCGAGCGAGAAAAGAGCCGACGTCGGGTCCTGAGCAGCCATCCACTGGAGCGGCGGCTCCCCCCGCGCAGGGGAGCGGCTTCCTCCCGACAAAGGGGTCGGTGGCGGCTCCCTCCTGATCCTGTGCGGCACCATCGCCGCACTCGAGGACCCTCTGGCTGGACCCTCCTCCGTCTGGACCGCTTCGGGCGCCATGGGCGGATCCACATGGGCGCCTGGCGACGCGGATTGCACCACGCCCTTGGGTGCCACCACGACCGCGTCCGGCTGATCCTGGCTTGGCGCGGTCACGACCACCTCCACCGGCGGTATGCGGCCCTCGGCCGGCTTTTCCACGTCTGCCATGGAGGAGGCCACTCGCTCAGTAACCTCCGCGGGCGTGGGCGCCACCACAGACGCCGTCGGGTCAGCCAACGTGGCCCCAACGTCGGCATCACTCCCGCCCGAAACAGGGGTGATGGCAGGCGATGCCGTCTGCCCCGCTTGAATGGTGAGGCTCTTCTTGGGCGCCAGCCCCAGGGGGTGACCCGTCCGCAAGAACCTGCGCAAAGGTATTAATCATTAGATCAAAATAAAAATGAAAAGAGAAAGGTTGAAAACAGGGGAATCAGTAGCTTACGTTGACGTCCTCGGCCGGCGGAAGCATTTTGGGGACGGATCCCCAGACCCCTGCCCCGACTCATCTGGGCGGGACCATTTCAAGCCTGCCCCCTGCTCCAGGGCAGGGGGGTTCATCTCATGGGGTGCGGCACCGGACCCGCTCCCCTCCATCATCTCATGGGACGCGGCACCGGAGCCGCTCCTCTCCATCGTCTCCTGGGGCACGGCACCGGAGCCGCTCCCCTCCATCGTCTCCTGGGGCGCGGTGCCGGAGCCGCTCCCCTCCCCCATCGCTTTAGGGTCGGCAGCGGTAGGCCCACTTTCCTCCACCCACCGGTCCTCGGCCGGCACGCCGTGCGAAGCGGCGGACTCGCCGGCCTCGACCAACCTCATCGATCTACTTCCATCCGCGTGGAAAGGGAAGGGCCCCTGCATGGGTGGGTGGCCACTTGTCAGCGTTTCCTCATCCTCCAGGACGCCCCAATCCACGTCGACGGCTACCTCGTCGTCGTCATCATCATCATCATCGTCGTCGTCATCTTCACTACTCACGTCCTCTCCCTGATCCCGTGCCTCTTGCTTCAGTCGTTTCGCCTTCTTCATCTCCTCCTTTGCTTTCTTGTCCCGCTTGGCCGCGAGTCGATTCACCGCCGCCACAACCTTGTCCTTCGGCAGCGGGGCCGGACTATCCTTGAAGACTAGCCCCCTCGGCTAACCCCAACATTACAAAAGCAAGTATTAAAAAAAAGGGGGGGAGATTCAGGAGGAAGAAAAGAGTGCGGGAGAAGAGGGCTTACGAATTCGAAGAACCCAGGCTCCGGCCGCATTGGGGGGTGTCCGGGCACCGGATACACAATGTCAAGGACTCTGCCCGCAGAATCCTTCGTCGGCTCCGTCGCCTCCTTGATGCGCTGCGCCACTTCCGAGTAAGGGAGCGCCTCATCAACAAGCACCGTCCCCTCGTACGATATCCCGGGCATCATCCGATGCAGGGGAAGCACACGCGCCATCAGGGGTGCCACCCTCCTAGCATGGTAGGCACCGATAATCCCCGACCCCTTTACGCCCCGACCCTTCAGGGCATGGAGGGCGGAGAGAAGGTCGGAGATATGTTTCTTGTTTTTAGTCTAGACGCCCCAGCCCCACGACTCTGGAGCATCCACAATAAGGCGTCCGGTGTACTTCGGTAGGGTGGCACTCACATCATCCCTAACATAAAACCACTGCGAATGCCATCCCTTGTTGGATGTAGCCAGACGCATGTATGGGTAACCCTTCGACCGGGTATGGCGCAGATGAATACTGGCACATCCCATCGGCGCGTTCACTTCTTTCCCCCCAATCTTCCTCTTCGACAGACTAATGCTAAAGAAATACCGCCACAGATCAAAGTGGGGATCGATCCCCAGGAAACCCTCGCACAGGGCAACGAACGCCGCCATATGCTGAATCCCATTGGGAGTGAGATGCTGCAGCTCTACCTCATAGTAATCTAATAGCCCCCGGAGGAATCTATGCGCAGGTACCCCGAATCCCCGCTCATGGAAGATGGCAAAGGAAACGACATACCCTTCAGGCGGCACCGGCTCACCCTCGTCGCCGGGGAGTAACCACTCCTGGACGGCGGATAGTGGGCGGAGAAGGCCACGGCGGACGAGGCCCTCCAGACGTCGGGAAGTGATGCTTGATCTGCCCCACAACTCCATTGAAGCAGTAGGGGAGAAGGGCAGGCGCGAGCTTAACGGCGGCTGGAACACGAACGCAGGCCGGTCAACGGTGGCGATGCGGGCGCGAGAAAGCTGGGAAGATTGGCGGTGGATGTTTCAGAACGCAAAGGAAGGGGAGCGAAACACGGGACCCTGGGGGCGAACCCCGCGGTTTTATAGGGGGCGATGGACGCGAGAAGGGCAACCGTCCGCCTCGATCTCCGGGCCTGCCACGCGCGCCACCGCGTCATGTCGCGGGACACGCGCCCGCAGTCCCTATCCTCTCATCCCAAAAAATCTCGGCGGACGGTTCGCCTTCCCCAAGCGAATCCGGACTCTCTACCCACCGGGGAAGCGCAAGCCACAAAGGCCTGTTCTTTTCTCTTTGACCCACCTAGGGCCCGGCAACTCGCCGGCCGGCCCAACTAAGAAGGAATCCACGTACAATCCGCCACCAATGGCAGAAGCGCCAGTTAGGACGGTCCCGAATCAGTCCCAAGCGAATGGGACGCCACGACCCACTCGAAAAAACACCCAGTTGATGAAAAACTAAGTCCTTCAGCCTTACCCGCGAAGGGGCCGATACAACCCCCCGGGCGACGCTACTCGAGTCACCCGGGGGCTCGGGGGCTACACCCATCGGGTGCGCTCGCGCGCACCCTCCGGCAAATTAGCTTCAACAAAATCAAAAACACCCTCCAGGGAGCGCACCCTCCGGCAAATTAGCTTCAACAAAATCAAAAACACCCTCCAGGCGGTTCTACCCGAATCACCTGGAGTCTCGGGGGCTACTGTCGGGGACCTAATACTAGGGTACCCCAGAAGGTGGAACCGATGACCACCGAACGTGAAAAACTTTTGGACGCATAAAGCCTCCATGTCATCCCTTGTTCGAGTGACAGGAGTTCGGTTCTGCCTCGCCCGACACCTTCGTGACGGGCTCGGTCTCGCCCGAGGGCCGAGGGATAAACTCCGTCTCGCCCGACGTCTTTAGGACGGGCTCGGTCTCGTCCGAGGGCTGAGGGATGGATTCCATCTCGCCCGACCCCGGAGGGGCGGGATCAGCCTCACCCGACGCCTTTGTGGGATAACCCTGCCTCGCCCAAAGGCTCAAGGTTAATCTTCGTCTCGCCCGACGCCTATAGGGCGGGCTCGGTCTCGCCCGAGGGCTGAGGGATGGATTCCGCCTCGCCCGATCCCAGAGGGATAGGTTAGGTCTCGCCCAAGAGATAGGGATTGGTCTCCGCCTCACCCGACGGCCCAGAACGAGCCTCGCCCTGATCGATATCTATCCCTCATAATGATGGGTACAGGACGAGACAGGACGAGACAAGACATTCGGGTCAACCATGGCTCCAACGACCATACCCTGCGCCCTGGCAGGAAAAGGACTGCCAGGGAACGACAGGACTGATGCTTTAGACCCTTCCGGGCGCCGCAGAGCCCAAAAAGTATTATAGGTGCGTGCACCTCACCCTGTAGAGTTGTAGGCGCCACCTTCAGCTCTGGGACACGGAACCCGACGAAGATATACGACAACCGCTACGCTCCAGGAAAGGATTTGCTATCTCCACGAACGACGGGTATTCCGTCACCACACAGTGGACCCGAGGGAGCGGCGCCCGCTTCCCCGACCCCTCAGGTCCTCCCAGTCAGAAGGCCTTGGCCACGGCGTTACACCAGACTCCGACCCCGCATTCTCCCAACGAGGACTCATGAGAACCAGAAGGCGTGCGGAACAAGGCTGGGGGAGGCTCGTAAGTCAAAACCACTGTACTACAGCCCATACCCTACGCAGGGCAGCATTCTGTGACTAACCTGACATCCTACAGAGACATCGACAACATTGTAAACACTTATCTTCCTTCGCACTCATCAGAATGGAGGACCTGACCAGGTAGACGTGAGCCACAAGACTAAGTAGAGTACGCGTCCTGGAGCCCTTACCCTTGTAAAGCCGGCCCCTTCATCTATAAAAGGGGAGGCGCTTCCTCCATCAAGGGGGACGGAAAAAGAGGACCGAACAATAGAACGCACTGATACACACAGCTACGAAGCTCTTGACCACTTTTCAATCCTTCCATCAGAGAGACTTGGGACCAGTCCCTCTCTCGACAGTTTGTACCCCTTACTACAGACCGTTCACGGTGCTAATAACACAAGCAGCAGCAAACTGGACGTAGGGACGTTCTGCCCGAACCAGTATAAACCTTGTGTCCTTGAGCACACCATCCGAGCCTAACGCGCATTACTATAAATTTACTTGCCGGTGCTTGTACGAAACACCGACACGCCCAAAGTACAAACGGCTTAGATCCACCCTGCATGTTGAGTGAACCATACACTACCACCAACCCACTTACACTTTTGTCCTAGCTTCATGTAAAAGGTATCATAGCCTAGTCATGCCAACTTGTTTATCATAAACATCATGAGAATCTTCAAGTCTCTTCCAAACCTCATGTGCCATCTCCAAGTCTTTTATTGACTCGAAGACCTTAGTATCAAGAGCCCCATAGATCACATTGAGAGCTTGATCATTCAATTGCAAGTTCTCCTCCTCTCTTGGGGTGGGATCCTTCCAACACAATGAATGGCTCTTCCACAACTCCCCAAATCTTCTGGTTCCTAGCCCTCAAATGCATACACATTCTTTTCTTCCAATAGTCATAACTGTTCCCATCAAAATGTTGTGGTTGCTGACATGATTAGTAGCCATCTTTCAACACCATAGGTTGTTAGATCTCGAAGTTGACAATGACTTAGCTCTAATACCACTTGAAAGGACCTAGATGGCTAGAGGGATAGTGAATAGCCTATAAAAAACTCTCTACAAATCACAAACACTAGAGCAAGTGGTTAGAACACAATATGATCCTAATATTAACTACAACGCTAGGTCTAGTTCAATCAAGCAAGCCCCTACATAATTCTAGTAACCGTTATTGATTTCTATCCTAGTTACTACTAACAAGAACAACTAGAAAGCTAAACTAGCCACATAGAGAACTAAACTAGAGAGCAACTAACACCTAGTTACTACTAACAAGAACAACTAACTACTCTAGAGAGCTACAACTAGAAAGCTACACAAGCAATAAGCACAACACAAGCAAAGTATGAATGTAAATACAAGTGTTGGGCTTATACCGAACTGGGAAAGAGAGATAAACACAATGATTTTTCTCCCAAGGTTTGGTTGCTTGCCGGCAACTTAATCCCCATCATGGCGAGTCTCTAGGTGAGTGATTCGCACGCTGACTAGCGTTGCAAGCTAGACCCACAACTTGGGTGCTTCAAGAATCAATCCTAAGAGCACTCCAACTAGCCATGAACAATCCACTAGAGTATCCCTTTGCACTCTATGAGGTGGGATAAAAAACCTCTCACAAATCAATCAATCAGAGGCGGAGACAATCACTAACTCCCCTCAACAATGCACTAGAGGCTATACAATCTCTCACAAATGTGTTTCCAAGTCAATAGAGAGTGGGGAGGTTTTCTCCGCTCTCGAGGGATGTATGAGGTCCAACAAATGGCCAAGGAGCCCTCAAAACTGAGCAAACAATTGTTTGTAGAGGAGGGGCAAGTTATGGCTGTTGTGGCCTTCCACCAACAAACTACCAGTTGGCGGTCTGACCACCAGCCCCCAACGGCTAGCTATCAGACCACCCCCAACGGTCACTTGAAAACCCTCGTCATTAGTCTGGTGTTTTTACTAATAGTTCGATGACCTAAATACAGGATCAATCTTGTATCATCCATTAAGGTTCCACACCTGCAAAATCATCACCGAATTAGTTTGGTGCTAAGTATTGGATTATACTTTAATGCATTTTGAACACACAATTAAGCTCCCGAGCTTAGCTCGATCGGGTGGTCCAACCACCCCTGACGGCGGTCCAACTACTAGGTGACTGGCAAGTGGCCTCAGAGAAAAATGGTCTAGCGCATGATCCGGTGTGTGGGGGTATTAACCCCTATACCCTTACGGCTGGGCTTGGGCCAGCCCGGATCAGGGGGTCTGACCCACTAGAAGATGACGCGTGGCTCGGCCAACCTGTTCGGAGTCCCATGCAAGGATTCAAGGCAGATTTGGAGATCAAGCAAGATCCTGGTTGGTTAGAATAGGAGTCCTTATCCGGCCACCTATGGCAATTGTAACTGGCTAGGATTAGTTTCCAGATCTGTAACCCTACCACCCGGACTATATAAGGCGGGCAGGGGACACCTCTAAAAAACATCTCTCATTGACATACAGCAATACAATCAAACGCAGGACGTAGGTATTACGCCTTCTTGGTGGCCGAACCTGGATAAAACCTCATGTCTATCTTGTGTTACCATCTTGTTTATGGCTTGCGCATCTGTCTGCCGACAATCTACTACCTTGGGCATAGCCCTAGGTAAACTGCCGATTATATTTTGTCGACAGTGGCGCGCCAGGTAGGGGTGTGCATACTGCTCTCCAAGCAAACAAGATGGTCATCATCTCCGGCTCCGTGGCTACGCCGAACGGCCTCACGTTCACCGTCGGCCAGATCACCTGGACCACTGGCTCCGACGACTTCATCACCATGATCACGGAGGAGGCGCGGACTCAATCCGCGTCGACCACTGCTTCACCTGCATCGACTACGGCTCCGACCACGGGGGATCTGGCTCCGACCACGGTGGACCTAGCTCCGACCATGGTGGATCTGGCTCTGACCACGGTGGATCTGGCTCTGACCATGGCGGATCTGGCTCTGACCACGTCTGTATCGCCTTTAGCCATGCCGACAACCCGTCGTCCGCTTCCCCGCTACAAAGGGAAGCAGATCGACAACACCGACCTGCTCGACTCCATCGATCGGGTCGGCACCAAACTCGCTGAAACCCTAGCTCTGGTAAGTTCAATTCAAAGTCAACCTAACGAGCAGGTAACCGTCTCCCACAACAGATCTACCCGACCAGCTCAGGCCAGTCATCCTGCACGACTTGGTACAGATCTCGTGGTCATATCTACTCCTGAAGGGCGCTCTGCTCATCGCCGACCAGCTTCCGCGTTGGGTCTCCGGCTCTCCGAGTACGAAGCCTCGATGGAGAACTACCAGGCCCAGCCCTACGGCCTGCAAAACGCTGCCTCCAACTACGCATATAATATACAACACTGCTCGGATCTGTGTTTTATACATCGACCTCGGCCGAAGCCATGCAACTTCATCAACATGATCCGGATTAAGGATTATCAAGAAGGATCCGTCCACACAGTCCAAGAGGGTGACTCTAGCTCCTCGTCTAGCATCGCATCTAATGCCTCCGTCCACACCGAGCTCCAGCATCACGATGATGAAGGCATCGAATATGATCCGGATATCCCAGACCACGCCCCAGGGTTCCCACAATTCCCGTCTTTCCCACCAAGGCGAGGGGGTTTGATCAATGTTGTCAGTAATGACGAACCACCAGTAGTTGGTGAAACAGAACAAGAAAGGATTGCACGCGAAGCATGCAATATTGATCGGTTTAATCACTGACAAATCGAAGTCGAAGCAGAAGAGGAAGCACGACGCATAAGGGTCCAGCCACGCGACCTTAACAATGCCTTCGATAGGGTGGGGGATAAACAGGTCTTCAGGACTCCAAGCGCCAACGTAGCTATTGCTATGGCAACAATGCAATGGCTACCCAATACCCCAGAAACCCAGGCAGTTTGCGATGATATACAAGCTTACCTGATGGCTGCTATGGCCCAGACCGCAGAGATTGTAAATCAAGCCCGGGCTCCATCCGTCTCAGTCGAGTCAAGCCACAGCCGCCAGTACTCAAGTCGCTCACAGCCACCCAACCAACGTGGCTCGCGCAACAACGACCCATCAAACAACCGTCAAGGCAGAAACGGTGGCCATGATGGTGGTCGGGATGACAACCGATGTCAGGAGGACAACCGCCGCGATGTTCGAGATGACAACCGCCGAGACAACCGCGATAATTGCCGCGATAACCATGGTCGTAGGGCCAATCTGGATGGCAACCGAGATCGCCGTGATGGCAATAACGATCTCCGCCATTACCTCGGAGGACGTGATCTACGTGATCGCATCAACCAGAGAGCCAACGATCGTGCATCCCACGAAAGCTATCGCCATATGGAATATGGTACTGCCCACGGCCCTCCGGGTTTGAAGTAGTTTACTCTACATCTTCGCTAAGTCATATGGCCCAAGAACTTCAAGCTCGAAAAACTTTAGAAGTACGACGGCAAGGAGAACCCCGAATTATGGGTCATGCTCTACGAAACCGTGTGCAGATCAGTCATGGCTGATGAGCACGTCATGTCTAACTACTTCCCAGTCGCTATTGGTCATGCAGGTCACCAATGGCTGGTCAGCTTACCAGCGAACTACTTCGATTCCTGGCAAGAACTCAAGCAAGCTTTCATCGACAACTTCATTGCCACTTGCGAGCAACCCGGCAACAAATATGATCTGCAGCGGATTCGAGACCGGAAAGATGAGCCACTACATGAGTACGTCCGGCGTTTCTCGGAGATGCGCATCAAGGTCCCGTCAATCTTCGATAATGAGGCAATCGAGGCTTTCATCACTGGTCTCCGCTTCCACGATGCCCTACGGGACAAGCTCCTCCGCAAGAGACCCAAATCGGTCACAGCGCTCCTGGCCACTGCCAAGAAATATGCGGATGCCGACGACGCTAAAAAGATAATCATCGAAGAAGCAGCAAGGGTTCCACGCTCTGACCACCCCCACACTGCGACGACTACCACGGCAATCGTGGTCGAAGCGACAATTTTGATCGCCGCAACCAGCGCAACAACTCCCGCGACCACCGCGACCAGCGTAATCAGCGACGCAATCGTCGTGATGATTACAGGGGCAAGCGTGCTTGGGAAGACGACGGCGAGGTCAACACCGTTAAGAAAGGTGGTAGACATCGCAACTACGAAGAAGACTACGCCAAAGCATTGAAAGGACCCTGCCAGCTCCACCCCAAGTCAAACCATACTATGGAGAATTGTTGCGTTCTCAAGTCTATCTACACGCGTCAATAGGCTCCGGATACGTCCGACAAGCCTAATGACGCAGGGGAACAGCGCAATGAGGACAACGATGATGAAGACGCAGATCCCCATCACAAGTACGTCAAACCAACCGATCGTGTCCACGCCATCGTTGGAGGCAAAGTGTCCATCGAGACCAAAAGGGAACGCAAGCTACTCGCCCATGCCTGCTTGAACGTGGCCAACATCGACAACCTCATCGCCGATCCGTGGCTCCCTCCTTGGTCTCACCGTGAGATCTCCTTTAGTAGAAAAGACCAATGGGCCGCAATACCTGAACCAGGACGTTTTCCCCTGGTCCTCGATCCTTATATCAACAAAGTTCAATTCGACAGAGTGCTGATTGATGGCGGCAGCTCCATCGATATACTGTTCAAGAATAGTCTACTGACCCTGAAGATAACCCAGGCGGATCTCAAGCCATACGAGGCACAGTTCTGGGGTGTTCTCCCCGGACATAGCTCTACACCTCTCGGGCAGATCATGCTACCTGTGCAGTTTGGGACCTCGGACCACTTCCGCACCGACTACGTCAACTTCGTGGTCGCTGACTTCGACGGCACCTACCATGCTATCCTTGGTCGACCATCGCTCACCAAGTTCATGGCCATACCTCATTATAGGTATCTAGTGCTCAAGATGCCTACCGAGAAAGGAGTTCTAACCCTCAGGGGTAATGTATACGCAGCTTATACCTACGAAGACGACAGCTTTAAAATAGCAGAGGCTCACGACCTCTCTATTCGCATGGCCGAGACCATGCTCGACGCCAAGAAGACCTCGGCCGACCACCTAGAGATCCCGGAGCTCGAGGCTCCATGCAAGAACGTCAAGTCCAAGGAGCACAAGGTGATCCAGCTGGTCGACGATGATCCCAGCAAAACGGCCCTTATCAGGGCCAACCTAGATCCTAAATAGGAAGACGCGCTCGTCAGGTTCTTGAGGAGCAACATGGATGTGTTTGCATGGAAACCTGCTGACATGCTCGGTGTACCTCAGAACTTGATCGAGCACTCCTTGAATGTCAACGGCAAGGCCAAACCTATCAAGCAGAAGCTACGACGGTTCGCTCGCGACAAAAAGGAGGCGATTAGGGTAGAAGTTACATGACTTTTGGCAGCCGGATTTATCAAAGAAGTGTATCATCCGGAGTGGTTAGCTAACCCGGTTCTTGTACGCAAAAAGAATAATGAATGGAGAATGTGCGTTGATTACACTGATCTCAACAAACACTGCCCTAAGGACCCCTTCGGCTTACCTCGCATAGACGAGGTCATAGATTCAACCGTCGATTGCGAGCTGCTTTCCTTTCTCGATTGCTACTCAGGTTATCACCAGATCGCTCTCAAAAAGGACGACCAGATCAAGACATCTTTTATCACGCCTTTCGGTGCCTACTGCTACACGACCATGTTGTTTGGGCTCAAGAACGCCGGGGCTACCTACCAACACGCTATACAGGCCTGCCTCAAAGACAAGATAAAAGACGACCTCGTCGAGGCTTATGTTGATGATGTAGTTGTCAAAACCAAGGAAGCACATACCCTTGTTGACAACCTGGAACGCACCTTTGCTACCCTTAACACATTCCAATGGAAATTAAACCTAAAGAAGTGCATCTTCGGTGTTCCTTCTGGCATACTACTTGGCAACATCGTCAGTCACGATGGCATACGCCCTAACCCGGAGAAAGTCAAAGCTATCTTGGACATGAAGCCACCCAAAAAGGTGAAGGATGTTTAGAAGCTTACTGGATGCATGGCCGCTCTCAGCCATTTCATATCAAGATTAGGTGAAAAGGGATTACCGTTCTTTAAACTGTTCAAAGCATCCGAGAAGTTTGAGTGGTCGGAGGAAGCAAACGCTGCCTTCACATAGCTGAAAACATACCTTACGTCACCTCCAGTCCTCACTGCTCCCAGAGAAGACGAAACACTCCTGCTTTACATTGTGGCGACTAATCGAGTGGTCTCCACTGCCATGGTGGTCGAGCGTGACGAGCCCGGCCACGTCTACAAGGTACAGTGACCAATCTATTTCATCAGTGAGGTACTCAATGAATCCAAGACCAGGTACCCACAGATTCAGAAATTGATCTACGCCATACTGATAACATCCTGAAAGTTGAAACATTACTTCGACGGATATCGTGTGGTGGTCATGACTGAGTACCCTCTGCGAGACATCATTAGCAATAAGGATGCAAACGGGCGCATTGTCAAATGGGCAATGGAGCTATGCCTCTTCTCCTTGGAATTCGCAAGCCGTACTCAATCAAGTCTCAGGCACTTATCGATTTCATCGTCGAGTGGACAAACTTAAGCACGCCTGCCTCTCAGGGGCCCGATGAGTATTGGAAGATGTACTTCGACGGCTCTCTCAACATCGACGGCGCAGGAGCAGGAGTCCTTTTTGTGTCACCATCTAAGGAGCAGCTCCAGTACGTCCTCAGGATTTATTTCCCAGCATCTAATAATGCCGCCGAGTACGAAGCATGCCTACATGGTTTGCGCATTGCGGTCGAGCTCGGTGTTAAACGTCTCTATGTCTACGGAGACTTGGCTCTGGTCATCAACCAACTCAACAAGGACTGGGACATGACCAGTGAAAAGATGGATGCATACTGCAAATCGATCAGAAAGCTGGAAGGTAGGTTTTATGGCATCGAGTACACACACATGGTCCGAGACAAAAATCAAGCAGCAGATGCGCTGTCAAAGTTAGGATCATCCCAAGCCAAAGTCCCACATGGCGTATTCGTCCAAGACCTGCTCACGCCTTCCATCGAAGAGGAAGATCCCACGGTCGACAAGCCTCTAGACAAGCAATTGGTGGCTACGGTTCCGGCATCGAGCACCACCGAGCCACCTCCGACCACTCATGAGCCTGACTGGAGAGTACCTTTCATCAAGTACCTAACAGATGGCAGCGGTTACACTGATCGGATAGAAAACGAGCGCCTGATGCGTCGCGGTAAGCTGTTCGTCGATGGCAAGTTATGGCGCAAGAACAAAAAGGAGAAAATCTTGATGAAGTGTATAACCTAGGAGGATGGTGAACATCTCCTAGACCAAATCCACTCTGGCTCCTGCGGCAACCATGCGGCCTCGAGAACGCTGGTCCGCAAGGCTTTCCGAGCAGGGTTCTATTGGCCGTCAGCGGTAGCCGATGCAGAAAAGCTAGTCCGCCACTGTGAGGGTTGTCAGTTCTTCACCAAGAGAATCCACGTACCAGTACATGAGATCTAGACAATACCAGCCTCTTGGCCCTTCACATGCTGGGGACTGGATATGATCGGGCCCTTTAAACCGGCTCCTGGGAAATTTACATGTGTCTTTGTGCTGATCGACAAATTTTCTAAGTGGATAGAGTACATGCCTCTGGTATAGGCATCCTCAGAAAAGGCTATCACGTTCCTCGACCAGGTCATCCACCACTTCGGCATACCCAACAGCATCATCACTGATCTGGGTACTCAGTTCACCAGGAACGCTTTTTGGGACTTCTGCGATGAAAGGAGCGTAGTAGTAAAATACGTCTCGGTGGCGCACCCTAGAGCTAATGGACAGGTCGAGCGGGCAAACGGTATGATTTTGGATGCATTGAAGAAGAGGATGTACAGAGAAAATGACAAAGCTCCCAGAAGATGGCTCAAAGAGTTACCAGCCGTGGTCTGGGGCCTCAGAACTCAGCCCAGTCATAACACCGGCGTCTCACCATACTTTATGGTTTACGACACTGAGGCAGTCCTCCCAGCAGATATAGCTTTTAGATCAGCACGGGTCGAGAATTTCGACGAAGGCAAGGTCAATGAAGTGCGGGAGCTAGAAGTGAATAGTGCAGAAGAGAAGCGGCTCGATTCTTGCTTACGTACAGCCAAATACCTTGCTGTTTTGCGCAGGTACTACAACAAGAACATTAAAGAGCGGTTCTTCGTGGTCGAGGACCTGGTCCTGAAGTGGAAGACAAATCAGGCTGGTGTCCATAAACTTGCAACTCCATGGGAAGGGCCCTTCATGATCAAGGAAGTCACACGACCAACGTCTTACAGGTTAGCTCACCTAGATGGTACTGAGGTACCCAATTCATGGCACATCGACAAGCTTATGCGTTTCTATGCTTAACTACTGAGATATGTACTCCTCTTGTACTTTTGATTTAATTCAATAAAGCTATTATGATTTCTCCGACCACTCTGATGTGTCACTTCGAATTTTACGGTTATTCTAACTTAGCCAGTCAAAACCGACCACCATTCCTTCCTGGGTTTTCGGAGTAGGCCCTGTCTCCGGTTCCTCCCAACGCGTGCATGGGATCCGCTCTCTACGCTACGGGTGATCGGCAGGTCCCCCCTGGTTTGACTTGTCCATGTCTACGTGTGCACAGGTCACGCACCTCACACTCCGACCACATGGCAAATTAGGGTCGTACAAACTTTTCAGGATGATGTGTCGAGTAAACTGGTACAACTAAACAGAACGCTAACATGTTCTCACTTAGTTACACCAACACGAGTTTCAAGCTTAAATATGTTTTATATAAAATAAACAAGCTTATAATGATATACAGTTACGTTATTACAAGCTTGCCTGAAGAGGTACAAGTTTACAATAACATAACTACATCCTTCTTCTACAGCTCTAGCCTATCCTGTTGGCTGGTCGAGGCACACGGCACCTACTGCTCACTGCTTCCGACATCCTGCTCGAGTCTCGGGGACTCTTGTACTGGTCGGGCTGAAGAGGATGGCCCCACCGATGCCTGGCTGGTCGAGACCGCAGGCTTCGCCGGTTGGCTCACAACTGATGGCGTTTACAGCTGACTTATTAATGGCGTACCCTGTATAGGTGCTGTCCCACCTCCACACAGGTTAATGTCGCCAATTATCTTTGAAGACAGGTCCAGCTGGGTCATCCGAAGCACCTCAGCCTTGTCTGGATCTACCTCCTTCGGGTACCCAGCCTCCAGGCGCTTGAGATCGATCAGGGGGTAGTGAGCACGCACCATGCTTAGCACATGTGCACCTGTGTACTCGCCCACCTCCTTCACAAACTCTTGGAACCATCCCCATGCCTTTTGGCATCTCTCGACCAGTCCGAGCTGCGGTGTCCTTGGCACTTCCTCTGTAAGCGCTGGGTCGATAAGGTTGAGGACGGGCAAAATGCCAGTTGCCACTTCCTGGCACTGGTTCTTCCATGTGTCCTGATCCTCGGTGATCTCTAGGCATCGCGCCTTCTAGCCGTCACGATCTTTCATCACGGTTTCCAAATGCTTCTTGGCATTGACTTTTAAAACTGCAAACCACGTAAGATATTAAAATGTCACGCCACGACAAGATAAGGCGGGCAACATAGTGAGCAAGGTGGTCTGGAACACTTACTTTTTAGTTCCTCCTTCATCTTGGTTGTGTGGTCCCGGAGTTGCGACTGGTCGTGCGCCAGTTTCTTGTTGTCCTCCTTCAGGTGACCACACTCTATGGCCACACGACTATTCTCCTCTTGGAGACAGACTACTTCGGCTTCTAAGCCTGCACTACAGCTGTTACTACCAACAATGCAACAACACGTGTCATGCACTTGTTGTGATAAAGTGACAACTTACTTGTTTTTTCATGCTCTTTGTTACTGAGCTGGACGACCAGGTTCTGGTTCTGTGCCTCTTGCTCTGTCCTCTCCTGGTTGGCAGCTTCAAGTTGGTGGCGCAAGTGTTCCACCTCGGCCGCTAGTTCTTTATTGCTTGCCGTGATCCCCTCAATCTGGTCGAAGCACTTCTTTCGGTACCTTGCGGTCTTCATTAAGTCCTGCATGTACAAAAGCTAAGTCAGACAGTTTGACTAGATAGCAGGATCAAGTGGTCATGCAAAACATACCTGGACTTCCATCACCAGACGTTTTGCCGCTTGTTCAACTTTCATGGCCTCTTTGACCTCTAGGATTTCTTCATGAACAACCCATTGGTCGTTCCGCCAGCGCGACACATATACATGTTGTCGTTTGTCCTGGGGACGGCCCAGGACCTCCTCTACTTCGTCCTCTTCGACCTCTTGTTCAGGTAGCGGCGCTGGTCCAGAGTTTGCAGCCTCTGCGATCACTATGGCCTTCCCACGGGCCATAGCATTAGCAAACGTGCTTTGTGCCACCTCCGGCTGCTGCTCCTCGGTTTGGTCTGTTACCCTTGGCGCTGACGTGTCCCCCTCAGCAGGGTTAGTTCTTGGAGCACCTATACTTGGCTCGGCTCTCCCCTCGACCACCTGCTCGGGGACTATTGTCTGGCTGCTCGTCTGCTGAGGCTCTGGTGGACTTTCTGCTATAGGTTCCTCCATAGCCGGCTACTGGGCAGTTTTTTCTGACATTGCTGGCGGAGCCATGCCGCACCCAGCTAGTTGGTCGGGATTTTCGGTGGATGCCGATCTAATATATCCGAGATAAGTTCAGAAGATGACATTATTCAATTTAAATTGTAAGCTTACATCAAGGCTACAAATACTTACAGCTTGGAAGCGCGGAATGATGTGGCGAAGGCGTGTCTCTTCGGCCGTGCTTGCTCCGCGTGCTCTGCGGGTGCCATCTGGTTTCCCTCTACGACCAGCACCGGCGCCGGGGCTTGATGCTCGACCCCTTTGCCGCTTGTCCTCTGCACTTCAGTGGTCTGTGATGCGGGTCCCACTGGCATGGAGGAGCCACCTTGATCCATCGGCTCCAGTTGCCTCCTCCTCTTTCGAGGGACGAGTCGAAAGATGTCCGCATCCTCTATTTCATCGTCTGACATGGTGAAGATCGCCTGACGACGCTTGCTGGCCACCGGCCGCTTACCAGCAGCTCTGGCCGCTGCCTCCTCCTCAACTCTGAGCACAGCCCAGTCGACGTCTTCGATCCTGGCGCTGGTCTGGGAGGTTGGGCCGGCAACTTGCGGCCAATCTACACCAGGGGGTGGAGACACGAACACTGTTGCTCTATCTCTACCATTAATCTGGAAAACATAAAGGAGATAACACAGTAAGTTTCTGTTACAACATAAAACTATGGGTACAAGATAGAATGATTTACCTTTGGGGGAGGTCGGGCGAGCTTGAAAGCGTGCTCGATGTTGCTCAATCTGACATAATTTGGATCAGCTAAGTTAAATAGCTCTCCAATTCTGGCTTTGACTTTGACCTTGTCAAGCGCCTCTTGCCTGGTCCTTGTTGGATCTGCGCTACCTTGGTACTCGTAGCCAGGGTGTACCCTCCTCTAGTAGGGCTGGATCCTTCGGCTGATGAAGTTTCCGACCACGCTTGGACCGTCTAGTTTCCTCCACGGGATCATCCCAAGTAGTTCTTGGATCTGTTCCAGGTGCTCGGGCTTTTCCGACCAGCTGTTCTTCCTCTCTGGAATGAATCCCACGTCGCACAGTGTGATCATGTTCGGCTCTTCATGGATGTAGAACCACTTCTTGTACCAGTCGTCCAGCGATGTGTTCCAAGGGCAGTGCAAGTACTAGGCCTTCATCCCATCACGTAGATTGAGGTACACACCTCCGGCTATCTTTGAGCCGCCGCTTCCTTTCTTCCGCAGACAGAAAAGATGGCAAAAGAAGTCGAAATGGGGCTGGAAGCCACCATATGCTTCGCAAAGATGAATGAAGGTGGAGACAAGAAGAATCGAGTTGGGATGCAGATTGCAAATCCCAATCTTGTAATACAAACAGAGCCCCTGAAGGAAAGGGTGCACTGGAACCCCAAAACCCCGCTTGAAGAAATCTTCGAAAACCACAATCTCACCTGGTTGTGGATCGAGGTACCCTTCTCCTTCCGATGCGCACCATCCTGCGAGTGCCTTGTTGTGGAGTACTCCCATGATGACGAGGTCTTCGATGGTCTGCTCGTTGCTTCTTGACTTTCACCACTCCTTCGCCATGACTCTGGCTTTCTTCTCGGCGTCACTCTTCGCCATGAATCTGCCCTTGCTGATGGAGGTGGATACGGTGGAGGGGTGATTGGTGATGATTTCAGAGGTATTAGGGTTGGCAAGAGGAAGAAGAAGGCTGCGACGGCGAATGGTATTGGGGATCGGTAAAAAGTAACTTACCAGTTCTATATTATAAATAACCAAGAGTTCCGCCGTTTTGTCTGCCCGAGATTCTTGGGAGACGTGCACACGCGCCGCAGATGGTTGTTTTCACAACCTTGAGATCTATGCCAATATATGCGCCCCTTCGTTATCAGTATACGCACCTCTTCGTTGCTAGTGTGAGAGGGCCCACACTGACGCACCTCCTTACAGGTGCCAAGCAACTGTTTGCCTGAAAGAACAAGAAGGCAGTATGACGTGCTATACCCGTCTTCTTTTTTGACCAGACGTGTCAGATTGGACTTAACAGAGTAAGAAGATAAATAAATACACCAAATAATAGTACAAGCGGCATTCCTCGCTGCATGTCTCGTGCTCAGGTATGGTCCAGACCACTACCGTGCTCGGGGACTGCTCCGACCACTACCGTGCTCAGGGACTGCTCCGACCACTACCGTGCTCGGGGACTGCTCCAACCACTACCGTGCCCGGGGACTGCTCCGACCACTACCATGCTCGGGGACTGTTCCGAAGACTGCTCGACGATTGTTCTCCTCGGCTACATGTGACGTGTACTCACATACAGTCGAGAGGCATTTATTTGGACCTTGCTACAAGGCTTATACTTCTCCTTTCAGCAAGCTCAGGGACTACATCGGTACGATGCACCTGCCAGTGCATCTTGTATTGATTGTACGACGACTGAATTCTTAACTTTAGTAGAAATTCTTTTTAGACCCTGGCACCACATGCCTACGTCACATACTACCAGGCTCGGAGACTAAGTGAGCACACTTCACCTTGCGGTGAATATGTTTATTTTATCAACCCCTACGCTTTGACTGATTGCCAAGATTACTACTGTCCAAGGGTCACTTACATTTCTTATCAGAAATACAAGTGGGCACACTTGATAAGGAAAGAAATCTTTTTCTTTTTTCTTTAAGAGCACCATGCATTCTTCGGACAACCGGAATCTTCGACTATAATCGTGGTCTACTGCCCTCAGTTCTGATCAGAATGCTGGCGCATTTGATTGGTCAATGTTTCAATCAGTTGAAGATGACATGGAGACGGATCGCATTAGCCGAAGGAGATTCAACGGTGTGTCGCAGCATAATACATGGTGCTCGGGGACTAGCTGTGGGGGTATTAACCCCTATACCCTTACGGCTGGGCTTGGGCCGGCCTGAATCAGGGGGTCTGGTCCACTGGAAGACGACGCGTGGCTCGGCCAACCTGTTCGGAGTCCCGCGCAAGGATTCAAGGCAGATTTGGAGATCAAGCAAGATCCTGGTCGGTTAGAATAGGAGTCCTTATCCGGCCACCTATGTCAATTGTAACTGGCTAGGATTAGTTTCCAGATCTGTAACCCCGCCCCCCGGACTATATAAGGTGGGCAGGGGACCCCTCTAAAAAACATCTCTCATTGACATACAGCAATACAATCAAACGCAGGACGTAGGTATTACGCCTTCTTGGCGGCCGAACCTGGATAAAACCTCGTGTCTGTCTTGTGTTACCGTTTTATTTGTGGCTTGCGCATCTGTCTGCCGACAATCTACTACCTTAGGCATACCCCTAGGTAGACTGCCGACCATATTTCGTCGACACGGTGCCCTATCGCCACATGGCACCGGACTATACGCCACACAAGTTTGAAATCTAGCAAGCCTCTCGTGCGTGCCACTCCCTTGATAGTCTGACCGATGGGACTAGCAGTCAAACCGCTAGGTCAACATAGACCTGGTTTGCCTCTTCTCACGGGCTTTTGCACATAACTTATAATCCAGTGCCAAACCCTAGGGGTCATCGAATCAATCCGGTGGCCACAAAATCAACCGGCAACTTCATTTTCAAAGCCTTTAAATCATCCAAGTGTTCAAACCACTTCGTGCAAGTTGTAAGGTCAAGGTAGGGTTGTCGAGTCGAATTTGGATTAAGTTTACTGACATGTGGAGGACAGACTCGAGTTTCGAGGTGAGTTTTATAGAAGCGACAGAAAAAAAATTCTATCTCTTTAATATTAGGTAGGTATAGGTATAAAATATAGATTTTATTGGATGATAAATTGTTTAAGGTTCCGGTTTATTTATTAGAGAAAATAAAGAGTTCAATGATCTATAATACTATATTTATTATTTATTTTCTATTTATAAGAAAAGTGGGAGACAAAAAAAAACAAAAAAGGCGCCAAGAATCCGTAGGTATATAGATGTAGATTAGATTGAATGATAAATTATTTAAGATTGTAGTCACTATTTATTTTTCTATTTATAAGTAAAAATGTGAGATAAAAAAGGAGAAACAAAAAATCACGAAACTATCGGCATAATATAGATATAGATTAGTTTTGACGAATTATTAGATTAAAGAAGGACACGCAGATAAAAAGGGAGATTAGAAAAAGAGAAAAAAGACCCATTATACTATATATGTTATTTATATTTTTACAAGGAAAAGGGAGATAAAAAAAGAAAAAAACAAAGTCACGTATAGAAGCTAACGCGGGGAAGGAAAAAAAACGAAACGTCTTCCAAACTGATGGCCGAAACATAGACGGAACGTCTTCCGCAGAAAAACTGCCGGTTTCATTTGACGGAGAAAATCGGACGCGGGAAGGACTGATCGCCTAAGCCGATCGCTTTAGAATTAAGTTGGACGAAAAATTGGAAGTGACAGAAATTTTACCTTTTTATTATTAAATATAGATATAGATTTATGTGTTGTGAAATTATAATATTTTTAAAAATTGATGGTCAAAATTGAAATATCTGTTTTAGAACAAAGCTAATTCGACACGTGAAAAAAAACGGAGGGATTCACAGAATAACGAAATTTTGATGGCATTTCGAATTTGGTGATCTTTCGATGCTATTTACCCTCCCCGACTCGCGCCGCACCAGAAAAGAAAAACACGCGACACGCGACACGCGACTAGGGCCTCGATCCGCCTCCGCCCCACGCACCCTCTCCTCTCGCTACGCCCACTTCGCCGCCGCGGACGCAATGAGCACGGGCTGGAGGACGCTGCTGCTGCGCATCGGCGACAGGTGCCCCGAGTATGGGGGCTCCGCCGACCACAAGGAGCACATCGTGAGAGCCCCTCCCTCTTCCCACCCACTGTTTTCCCCTTCTGCTCTCCTTGCTCTCGGAACCCTAGGTTATCCGAACGCCGATTTATAGTTGGGAATTTGCTAGTTTAGCTTGGAGCGCTTGGTGTTTTGGTTGCCATTGCTGTTGGTCAGAGTGGGTAGGGAGCTAAAAACCCTAGTTGCTCGCACAAGAGCCTGAGACCTAGGTTTTAGTATTATTGGACTGCTGCAGTTTGAGCTGGTTAAAAAATGTTTGTATGCTTGTACTAAATGCTGCCAGAACAAAAATACTGGTAGATCACTTTACCTTTAGATTCTGAAAGAAATTGGGCTTTGGAATTGCAATGCAGCCATTTTCCTGATTGTTTGTGGTACTTCCACCTTACCTTGGGCTATGCTTATTTCTTCTTTTAAGTATCAGAGCCTCAGTCTTGTGACTTTTTTGTTGGACGTGGTATATGTAATATTGCTGTTTGGTCTAACTAGATTTTATCATGTAGACGAAGCATTACATTTTAATGAGAAACGGTTCTGGGCAGGAAGTAAAATTTGTATGCAAAAAGTTTGCACATCTGTTAGTGCACTCAGTGCATACCAAAAAATTGGAAATGGAATAGTCTGTAAATTCTAGATATACAAATCTGCACTTTGTATTTTTCACAGGTTGTGTCTGAACTTTATGGTTTCATGGATTGCTGTGCTTCTGTTGAATTTTTTGTAAGTGAATCAGTGATTGTAGTCGATGAATTTATGGTAAAATGAATGTCCCATGAGGTCTTAACTTTTAAGGGCAACAAGTAGAGTTTGTGATATCATTTTTTTTACAGAGTGCAGTTTGATTAAATGATTTCACCAGCAAAGAACTGACATGATATAACTAGGGTACAAAATAAAGGTGCATAGCAAATTTCTGCACAGCACATAGTTAGAACAGTGTTCCATTTGGTTGCGAATTTACACAATTACACCATCATATAGTTTTTCAATGTATGGATATGAATGATATAATTTGTGTAATTTATCTTAAACATGTTCTTATCAAACATTTGCTTCATAGGAAACTTGTTATGGTGTACTATCCCGAGAATTTGAACACTCCAGAGATGCAATATTTGAGGTCAGTATGCAGCAGTCGAGCCTGTTCATATATTATTGTTCCTATTTTCTAATCTGGACCTTTTTGCTAGTAGTTTATAACGAGTAATTCTAACTGGGCTGCTTCCAGATGTAGTCCATTAGCTAAGCCAATTTTTGAATTTCATAGAGTAACTAAGATCGGGGTTGTCCAGATCGCGACAAAGCTGGAACTTTTCCCTTAAACGATCAGATCATATCATAGGATCAAGAATGTGCAACAGACACCTCTTGACACATCGATGATATCAGCGAGCTTCAATTTGTTTTCACATCCATAACTATATACCAAGCCTTTTTGCTACATTTTTTTTAGATGAAAGGTTTCCCCTGCTTTATTTGCATAAAGCACTCAAAAGCGTTCAGCACAGCGTACCAGGCTCGCCCGCCAGAGTTTACAGTTCAAAGCAAACAAGCCTAAAGCCCAAACGTCATAGACGAGCACCCAAATGACACTCGCACCGATTATTACAAATCAAAACCTTTCTTGCGTCTCCTCAGATTGAATCACAGCTACGGAGCCCAGTGCCGAAGATTGCAACGCCAATGTCTCCAACCTTGATCTCATTCCCCCATCCCAACAGTTCTTTGGCGGCTGTCTTTCTTTGCTCTTCAGATCCTGCGTCACCGAGTCCACCATGGTTTCCAGGACCGTTGCCACCTCCTCCTTCCACTCGATCTGTGCCGGGCGCCTTGCTACTTCTTCCATCCTGACTATTCTGCTCTCTAGCAACACTCCAACCTCCTGCTTGAACATTGAAAGCCATCCTCTTAGCATCTTTGCGATCCTGATCAGCACCATCTTTGTACCTAGCCAAAACACCCCCTGAAAGCAAATTTCATTTCTTAACTTCCATAAAGACCACAAAACAGCAGATGAAATCACATTAGTAACCACATGTTTCTTATTCGCAACCCACAACTTAGCTACAGACTCATAGTCAGCACCGATATTCTCACCTAACACCTCAGCAACCAAACTCCAAACACTCACAGCTACACAACATTCAAAGAATAAATGCCGAATGGATTCCTGTTCACTACAAAAAAGGCAAGTGGGATCCGAAACATCCCTCCTTTTCTGTAAATTGTCCCTCGTAAGAATTCTGTTAAGAGAGAGCAACCACAGAAAGAACTGTACTCTAGGTGGAATCACAAGCTTCCATATGGCATGAATATAAACCGGAAACACACCTCTACAATTAATCCTAGCATACAAGGATTGGACAGCGTAAGTGCCATGAGAAGTATAGCTCAACACTATCTGATCCTCATCATCGTTGAGGATGGTTTCCTCTATTACACCACAAAGTTCCCACCACATGTTCATAAGAGCCTCGGAAACATTTCTTCTAAAAGTGAGCTTAAGCTCATGCCCATCCCAGACATGGCTTATAGCCTTACCATGCTGCTCATTAATGATATACAACGGCCAGAACATAATGGCCAAACTTGTATTTCCTACCCATTGGTCTTCCCAAAACCTTACCTTCCTCGCCTTTTTGCTACATTTGCAAGCCACACCGGCATTCTTAAGGCTAGCAACTCAGCATGCCACCTGTAGGTTGGTCTGTTGTACCAGCATGTTGACACCGGTTCCTAACATTCGTGCGAAATAAAACTAAACATGTGAACGCAATCAATGCATTTCTTACACTTAGTGTTTTGTGCAAATGATACCATTTTCCATGGTATATTGTGCAACTTATTCTTAACTGTTGGAATTTGAAAGTAATTCTTTAAATAAATTCAATTAACTAACCACACCAGCTTATTTTATTTGAACTTGTCTCCAATAAAACTCAATTAAATTTACGAAATAAACAATTTAACTGTTCAACATAATAAATGATATTTGGTTATAAAATATTTCATAATTCATAAATGAGCTAAAAAAAGCATATTAGACAAACAGCGCTTATAAATTAATATAACAGTATGAGATCCAGTCCGGTCTTAGAACCGACCCCATGTCATGTCAGCTTTGTGGGATTGTAACACCAATCTGTATCTTGATCATGACAACATTGTGAGTGAGTGCAGACTATTCTTTTCTGCCAGTGAATATAGATACGAAAAAATGTATGCAAAAAAATATTTTCCAGTTGCTGCATGCTTTACTTTTTCTGTGCCTGGGAGGCATGTCTTCGTATAAAACTGAAGTACCTTGAGGTGCTAACTGAAACTTTTTCTTTGCCCGAGCAGTTTGTCCTTCAGTGCGCAGAACAATTGCCTCACAAGATTCCTTTCTTTGGAGTTCTGGTATGCAAGTATATTTACTCTAAAGTTTATAGCATATTGCTTTTATGTTCTCTTTATTTGCTAAAATTATGTATGGAGCAATTATGAATATAACGTTCACTTGTAACTGTACTCATAATTCCCTTTGTGTCCTTAAGATAGGACAACAAATACTAGCGTTATCAAAGCAAACTCCAGATGCCACATTTCATCCCTTTATATTTCATAAGTGTTAGGGAGTTATTCTATTGTACTTTTTGTTTAGGTCACTAGCATAGTGATACATCATGATCAAGTTGAGATTCTAGAATGGTGGTTTACATGGTTTTTTTCATGGATCTTGAGAGGACATCAATGTTCACTGACGTCTCAGTTCATAATTTCCTACACTTCTGACTTCTGAGTTTTGAGATTGGCCTTACTGACCTTGCACGTAAACAAAATGTCATAACCTGTCTTTTTCATTTATGAATATGCTTTCATTGTTGTTTGCTGCTTCTGTATGATTGTTTGTTAACTGTCACATAGCCTCTGTGGAGGTTGCAATGCCACTGCCAAATGTATACATTTTTTGGAGAAACTAATGGCAAACATGTTCTCTTCTCATCCTTTCCATATGTATGCTGGAATTAGCAAATTTCTGAATGGTGTGTATATTTACATGCAAAAGAGAGTACCCATGTGTCTCATGATGTCCTCTGGTTGATAATAGGGTTATTTGGATGGGTACCATTACAATTATCAGAACTTTGAGATGTACCATTAAAATTCATCTATTTTGAGATTTACCATTATAATTCAATGTTTCACTGAGTTTTGCCATTTTTTACGTCTTTCAGCTGCTTGGGCCCACTGGCAGGCGTATGCGTACTGTTCGCTTTTCTGTATGGACGTATTTGCCCCCGTGAAAACACCCGCATCGCTCGTTCTAGCGGAGCCAGGCTTCGCTAGCTCCCGCGCCTTGTCCGCTCAACTCCTCTTCCTCGCGAGCGTCTCTTCCACCGCCAGGCTCACCTCCTCTTCCACGGCCGACAACCACGATAGCGTCGGTGCGCCGCAGCCACCGCGCCAGATCTGCCGACCTCCGCCTGCTCACCTCCTCTTCCACCGCCCGAATCGAGCTCTACCACGCGAGCAGTGCTCGGATCGCCTCCTCTTCCACCACGCGAGCAGCGCCTGAATCACCTCCTCTTCCACCACCGGCGCCCGAATCGAGCTCCACCGCAGCGGCAGGGTGGCCAGAATTGAGCTCGGCAGCGGGCGCTGGTGCCACTCCACCACCGGGGAAGATGGAATCTGCGGCGCTAGGGAAGAAAATGGAGTCCGCCATGGGCTACACGCCCCGGGCTCCACCCTCCACTTCGTCGTGCTCCCCCCATCTCTACATCGGTGAGGTCGCCTCCACCTCCAGATCCGCTATTCACACCGGCGAGGTCGCCTCCACCTCCAGATCCGCCATCCTCCTCCGCGTGTCCTCCTCCTCCCTCCGTGCATGCCGGCCACCTCCCATGGCCGCAGTCGTCGTCCTCCTCCACCTCCATGCATGGTCGTAGCTCACCTCTGCGCCGTCCTCCACTACCTCCGTGCTCTGCGGCGTCGGTTGGTGGGCGAGCTGTCGGGTGCGGGCGGCAGTGGAGTTGGGCGGCGGCGGTAGTTGACTCGGGCGCGGGCTCCAGGACGCCGGCGGCTAGGGTTAGGGTTCTGCCGCCGTCGCCGTGTCGGGAGGACGAGAGAGTGAGAGGCAGAGTGAGCGCAGGAGAACAGACTCAGAGATGGGGCCACGGGCGCAGGGCTCTTTCAGCTTCGGGACGGGGGCAAATACGTCCATACAGAAAAGTGAATAGTACGCATACGCCTGTCAGTGAGCCCAAGCAGCTGGAAGACGTAAAAAATGGCAAAACTCAGTAAAACATTGAATTATAATGGTAAATCTCAAAATAGGTGAATTTTAATGGTACATCTTAAAGTTCTGAGAATTGTAATGGTACCAATTCAAATAACCCTTGATAATATTGTTCTGTCTCATTACATGAGCATGACAGTGTTTATAGTGTGTTTTAATCTTTGTTGCATCTTGCATTTTTTTGCGAGGAAAAATGCAAGATGCAACATAGATTAAAACACACTGTAAACACGGTCATGCTCATGTAATAGACAGACCAATATTATCAACCAGAGGACATCATGAGACAGTTATGGGCAAGAAAATTAGCAAATGCTTATAAGTTTTTCTGTTTCCTAACCAAGCTAGTCCATGGTTCATGATGATGTGATTTAACAACACTTTTGGTCCTAATATTATTGATGTATTATATATACAATTAACTTCAGAGTCTATTTTTGGATCCATGGTGTATGGTATTTATTGTAAGAACAGGATTATAACCTCATGGATCATGTTTAATAAAGCTAACTCTTTTGGTTGTACTTTTTTTTTAATCTCAGATTGGTTTGATAAACTTAGAAAACGAAGACTTCACCAAGGCTATTGTAGATACCACACAGGCTAACCTACAGGTACCATTATTTGTACATTACGTAAACACACTGTTAAATTTGTGATTACCATAGCTTTAAGTGTGACTGATGCCTTGATTGCAGGATGCCTTGCACAATGAAAATCGTGATAGAATTAGGATATTGTTGCGATTTCTCAGTGGTCTGGTAAGTAAAATGGCTTGTTTGCTTTGATTTTTTATTTATATCCTTAATTGCTCATTGAAAGCATAAGTCTTGTTGTTATCTATCTAGGATGCTTATCTTAGGAGTAGTTGGTGCATATGTCAGCACCTTATCTTCTTATCTTACTTTATCATCTATTTAGCACCTACTTTGGAATATGCTGTAATCCTTTCTTAAGGACCAAGTATGCTACTCTATATCTACCCCAACCTGCCATAGCCATAGCTGTGGTAAGGCTAATGAAACTGAAATCTAGCCCCAAACCTGTGTTTTGGTTCCAACACTCATTTCCTATATATCCTTAGTTGCATTGCTTGTAATTTCACTGTGTGGCATGCTGTTTTGTTTTGAACTGACAATGATCTGCATGCATAATTGTTCGTTTGTAATAGGTATATTATAATTTGAAAAGGTCTTTAGAGGTATACTGTGACTACCAGTTTCTCTTTACAATATATCATCAGTTGCTACAAAACTAGTCTATCTGAAATACGAATCTATGTGTAACTTTTAGACACTAAGCATGCATATAATTTGACTGTTGGTCTTATGAAGTTTGACCTTTTATGCCTAACTGAATCGGGGGAGTACTGTTTATGAGGGGAAACTCCTACTGTGCCATGGAAGGCTGTTAGTTGTTGCTAATCCTCTTGATGCTCAACTAACTTGGGGGATTGAATGAGCTGAAATTCTGTTCAGTTGCAGTGTAACTTCATGAATAGCATGCTTCTTAAGGCGGTAAGGTGAGGGTGCGGCGATGTAAGACATAATCTGCTGCTGACGTCTCACTCTTTGTTTGCTGCACATCAGATTTGGCAATAGGTCATTCTCTGCTGTTCTAGTTGCTGTAGCAGTAGGGCAATAGGCCACCATTGGTACATTAGTTGGTAGCTAATACATCAGCCATGTCTTGGTAGTGGGCTGAGGTAGGAATTGTACTGCTAGTACTAGGAGTAGTTGGGGCTGTACTCAGCCATGCTCATGTGTACCTTATAGTTGGTACATGAGTTGTATATACTCTACCTCTGCAATGAAAACAGGCAGTTCAGTTGCCACAAACCAAAAGAGCAGAGCTCTGGCCAACGATGGTGCTTGTGCTGTGTGTGGGGGCCTGTGCTCACCTCTTCTTCTACCTCTAGCCATAGTGAGTGTGTGTGCTGGTAAGCTTACTGCGTACCTGTGCAGGGCAGTGAGGGACCCACAAGTGGCATAGGAGCCGTACAGGTTCGCCTGCATCGCCGGACTAATCGCCGGTGATAGCACCTGGCTCGGAGATGGGCGACAGCAGCGGAGCTGCGGGAGGCGACAGTGCTGCTGGGGCTGCCTAGCCACGACAGGAGGTCGTCGTGCGCACGGTGCAGGAGGTCAGCGGCACTACTTTGCCACAGCTGACACACACCAACTATGGCGAGTGGGCGGTGACCATGAAGGTCAAGCTCAGAGCCCGACGGCTCTGGAACGCCATCGACAAGGACACCGACGTAGAAGAAGATGACATGTCAGCGCTGGAGGCCATCATCGCTGCTGTGCCTGCGGAGTATCGGGAGCCGTTGGTGGCGAAGAAGTCTGCTAAGGAGGCGTGGGATGCCATTGTAGCGATGCCCGTTGGCTCTGATCGCGCAAAGAAGGCGACGGCCTAGCTGCTGAAGCAGGAGTATGCTAACCTGAAGTTCAAGGATGGTGAGTCGGTGGAGGACTTCTCCCTTCGCCTGGAGTCGCTCATCACCAAGCTGGGGAGCCACGGTGTCACCATCGACGAAGAAGAGGCGGTCTTCAAGTACCTCCACTTCGTGCCGGTGAAGTACATCCAGATTGCTCTCTCCATAGAGACAATGCTGGACCTGTCCACCCTCACCATTGAGGATGTGACAGGCCGTCTGCGGGCGGTGGATGAGCGCATGGTGCAGGCCACAACAACGACGTACAGCGGCAAGATGCTGCTGACAGAGGAGTGGGCTGCCCGGATGAAGGAGAAGTCCGAGGAAGCCTCCTTCAGCCGTGGTGGCGATGACAAGTGCCGCAGCAAGGCTTCTTCGGAGAAGAAGGTTAGACCCCAACGCCTACCGGCGCTGCGGGAAGACAGGCCATTGGGCAAAGGAGTGCCCAAATCGCAAGCAGGAGAAGAAGGCTGAGGCTCATTTGGCGCAGGCTGATGATGATGATGAGGCCACTCTCCTGATGGCGACGTTCTGTGCACTGCACGACGTTGAGGCCAAGGAGAAGGGAGAGGTGATGGCGGTGGAGGAGCACGGGAAGGCTGTACCTGCTCGACTTGAAGGTGGAGAAGCCCATCTGCTTGACTGCGCAGCGCACGGAGGAGCCGTGGCTGTGGCACGCCCGCTATGGCCATCTCAGCTTCGACGCCGTCGGCAAGCTGGAAAAGATGGTTTTGGGGCTGCCTCACATCGAGCACGCATGCGAGCTGTGTGACAGCTGCCTGGCCGGGAAGCAAAGAAGGCTGCTATTCCCGAAGACGGCGAAGTACCGCGCGGTAGAGGCCCTTGAGCTGGTCCATGGTGACCTCTGCGGGCCGATCACGCCGGCGACGCACGGCGGGCGCAAGTAGTTCATCTTGCTGGTGGATGACTGCAGCCGGTTCATGTGGCTGCAACTTCTGACCAGCAAGACCGAGGCAGCGGAAGCGGTCAAGAAGTTCAAGACGCGCGCGGAGGTGGAGAGCGGCAAGAAGCTGCGCGTGTTGCGGACTGATCGCGGCGGCAAATTCACCTCTGTAGAGTTTGCAGCGTACTGCGCGGATCAAGGTGTGGTGCGCCACCACACCGCGCCGTACACGCCCGCAGCAGAATGGCGTGGTGGAGAGGCGCAACCAGACAGTGGTCTGCATGGCGAGGTCGATGATGAAGGCTAAGAAGATGTCGGCGGAGTTCTGGGGAGAGACGGTGACCACAGCGGTGTTCATCCTCAACCGCGAGCCTACCAAGGCCCTGAAGGGCAATACGCCGTTCAAGGCTTGGCATGGATGCAAGCCGAATGTGTCCTTCCTCAGGACATTTGGCTGCGTTGGCCATGTCAAGAACACAAAGCCCCACCTCGGCAAGCTGGAGGACAGAAGCACGCCCATGGTGCTGTTGTGCTATGAGGAGGGCAGCAAGGCCTATCGGCTCTATGATCCCAAGGGAGGTAGGGTGGTGGTCTCTAGGGATGTAGTGTTCGACGAGATGACTGCTTGGGATTGGGAGGATCAAGGCGTTGGGGAAGCTGCTGGTGTCAGCAACACATTTGTTGTCGAGCACTTGGTGATCCAAGGAGGAGGAGATGATGGCGCTGGAGAGCAGGCCGCTGGAGAACAGGCTGCTGCTGGAGAGCAGTCTCCACCAGCAGCGGCGCATTCACCTCCACCATAGTCCCCTGCGACGGCAGCACAGGGGACACCCCCACTAGAGTTCGCACCACCACCCACCAACATCGACGAGTTCGTGGATGCTTTCCATGACGGCGAGGAGGTTCAGTTCAGGCGGGTGGACAACCTTGTCGGCGAAGGGGGAGCTCCTGGGCTGTCTAGCCAGCTTCTGGATGACCCAGAACTACTACTTGTCAGCGCAGAGGAGCCGCCGACGTTCACAATGGCTGAACGCGACGCCAATTGGCGCCGGGCGATGTTGGAGGAGATGAGGGCGATCGAGGACAATGGGACATGGTAGCTGGTGGATCCACCGGTGGGCTGCAGGCCGATCGGGTTGAAGTGGGTCTAGAAGGTGAAGCGGGACGAGCGCGGCGCCATTGTCAAGTACAAGGCTCGGCTCGTCGCCCGCGGCTTTGTGCAGCGTGAGGGCATCGACTTCGAGGAAGTCTTTGCTCCGGTGGCGCGAATGGAGTCCGTTCGCTTGCTGTTGGCCATGGCAGCAGCGAAAGATTGACGCGTCCACCACCTCGACGTCAAGTCTGCGTTCCTCAACGGCGAGCTCGCGGAGACGGTCTTCGTCAAGCAAGCTCCGGGCTTCGCCGTCAAGGGCGCTGAGCACAAGGTGCTCAAGCTGCGCAAGGCGCTCTACGGGCTGTGGCAGGCCCCTCGGGCGTGGAACGCCAAGTTCGACGCCACCTTGGGCGAGCTTGGGTTCACTCGCTGCGCCACAGAGCACGCGCTGTACACGCGGCGACGGGGAAAGGAGGAGCTCGTCGTTGGCCGTATGTGGACGACTTGAGCGTCACTGGAGCGCGGGCGGAGGACATTGACGGCTTCAAGCGCGAGATGGCTCCTCGTTTCAAAATGAGCGATCTCGGCGCGCTCTCCTACTACCTTGGCGTTGAGGTGAGGTAGGGGAAGGAGCACATCTCCCTGGGCCAGCGTGCCTATGCGGAGAAGCTGCTGGAGCGCAGCGGCATGGCGGAGTGCAAGCCGTGCGCAACTCTAATGGAGGAGCGGCTGAAGCTGTCCAAGCACAGCATGGCGGCGAAGGTGGACGCGACGCGCTACCGGAGCATCGTTGGCGGGTCGCGCTACCTCACGCATACTCGGCTGGACATCGCGTTCGCGGTCGGGTATGTTAGTCGGTTCATGGAGGAACCGCGTGAGGATCACTGGACGACAGTGAAAAGGTTGCTGCGCTACGTCAAGGGAACGCTCGATCAAGCGATCATCTTCCCCAAGAGTGGCGGCCAGGGTGGGTTGCGGCTCACGGTTTTCAATGAGGCACCCCCCAAGGCAAAGGAAGGTGAGCCGGAGCTCACTGCTTGTCTTCCTTGGAGCAGCCCCTATCGCCTGGCAATCGCTGAAGTAGAAGATTGTGGCGTTGTCGACGTGTGAGGCGGAGTACGTCGCAACGGCCACGACAGCGTGCCAGGCTGTCAAGTTGCGCTGGCTGCTGGGCGAGCTGACCGGCGAGGAAGCTCACCCGCTAGCTCTGATGGTGGACAATCAGCCCGCCATAGCCCTCGCCAAGAATCCTGTTCTCCACGACCGGAGCAAGCACATCGATATCAAGTTCCACTTCCTCCGGGACTGCGTCGATGGAGGGCAGATCGTCATCGAGTTTGTCGAGACCGGCAGACAGCTCGCTGACATCCTCACCAAGTCACTCGAGCGCCTGCGGTTCATGGAGTTGAGGAAGATGATTGGCATGGATGATGTCAAGGCTTTGGGTTAGCAGCAGGATTAGGGGAAGAATGGTAAGACATAATCTGCTGCTGACCTCTCGCTCTTTGTTTGCTGCACAACAGATTTGGCAATCGGTCATTCTCTGCTGTCCTAGTTGCTGTAGCAGTAGGGCAATAGGCCATCACTGGTACATTAGTTGGTAGCTAATACATCAGCCATGTCTTGGTAGTGGGCTGAGGTAGGAATTATACTGCTAGTACTAGTAGTAGTTGGGGCTGTACTCAGCCATGCTCATGTGTACCTTATAGTTGGTACATGAGTTGTATATACTCCTCTATGCAATGAAAACAGGCAGTTCAGTTGCCACAAACCAAAAGAGCAGAGCTCTGGCCAACGCTAGTGCTTGTGCTGTGTGTGTCTGTGCTCACCCCTTCTTCTGCCTCTACCATAGTGAGTGAGTGTGTGTGCTGGTAAGCTTACTGCTTACCTGTGCAGGGCAGTGAGGGACCAACAGGCGAGTCACCCCCTTCCAGATGCCTAGGCGTTTAAGGCGTGCGGCGAGGCCATACAACGTCTTGATATATAAATAATGCACTAGAATTTAGAAGCAAATTGTACATTAATATTGCCGATTCTTAGCATGTAATAGCATGTAATAGTAATAAGTAATGCTACTAAAGTGCTAGTGCAAAACATAAAGTAGCAAAATGGCAAATCTGAAATCTCTCGGTAGCAACAAATTAGTCTCTAATGACATAACACCTTTATTACTAGTGCTGTTCAGAGTCTAGTTGACGTGATTAATAGTAGTTCATAATTTCACACTCCACATTACAAAATATAAGACAATAAGTAGTGCACAAGAAAAACCAGTATGCACAACCCATCAAGCTGTAAGATTAAGCAAGCCAAGCCAAGCCAAACACAAACAAGCACCAGAGCAGAGGAAACACAGGTAACATAACAGAGGGAAGGGAAGACCTCGGAACTGGGCGTTGACTTCAGAGAGAAGGGGAGAAGTAGAGTCATGGGCACGCGGAGATTGGCGGAGAGGCACAGGGTCGTGCTGTCCACTCGGCCGCACGCAGGTCACCGTGGATCTGGCTCTACTAGTTCTAGGTTCCCTCTTCTCTTCCCTTCTCTCCTCTCTTTCATTCTCCCTCAGACCCTCTCTCAATTGGCGTGAATGGATGGGGGCACCTCCTCATGGGAGGTGTAGGCACAGGGCGCGTGACTTCCCGCACGCGTGCAATTCCCTCGTGTTTGCCGCGAGTGCAACTCCCTTGCGTTTCCTGCCTGCTGCTTTTTCCTCCTGCACGTGGCGCTTTTCCTCCTGCGCTCCCGCATCGCTTCGCGCATGCGGCGTCTGCTTGGAGTCGCCCGATGCCTTGTCGATGACTTGGTTCTGGAGGCGATGCCATATGCAGGAAAGCTGTGGCGAGCCCGGTGCTCCGGTTGAAAAACCGCTCGGACGGGCGACGCCTTAATAACCAGGATGGATAGTCAGATGATAACTTTGTTTTAGAATATGCACAATCAATATATTTGGACTTTGACTAATAAATGATAGTAAGAGCAGAATTGCATCGAAACATACTTTTATATCATTATATTTTTTTTAGTTATGACATACAACAACAACAACAACAACAAAGCCTTTAAGTCCCAAACAAGTTGGGGTAGGCTAGAGTTGAAACCCATCAGAAGCAATCAAGGTTCAGGCACGTGAATAGCTGTCTTCCAAGCACTCCTATCTAAGGTTAAGTCTTTGGGTATATTCCATCCTTTCAAATCTCCTTTTATTGCCTCTACCCAAGTCAACTTCGGTCTTCCTCTGCCTCTCTTCACGTTACTATCCTGACTTAGGATTCCACTACGCACCGGTGCATCTGGAGGTCTCCGTTGCACATGTCCAAACCATCTCAACCGGTGTTGGACAAGCTTTTCTTCAATTGGCGCTACCCCTAATCTATCACGTATATCATCGTTCCGAACTCGATCCCTTCTTGTATGACCGCAAATCCAACGCAACATACGCATTTCCGCGACACTTAGCTGTTGAACATGTCGTCTTTTCGTAGGCCAACATTCTGCACTATACAACATAGCAGGTCTAATCGCCGTCCTATAAAACACTTCTTTATAGTTGGGCACAAGAATTAAGGAGTTAGGTAAAATGACATCTTATCCTCAATTAATATTCTCAAAAGTGTGAATGCATGCAAAAAGAGGTTATTCATTGTTCCAATTAAGGAGGGGTAAGGCTGCGAACAGCAAGCTGAAGTTGCCTAGGTATTCTAGAACAATATGTATTTTGAAGATCGTGAAGGAGGCTAAAACAAGTTTTTTGAACCGGAGGGAGTATCCATTGTAATAGAAATCAGGAATACCAAATGCTTGTTGTAATCTTTTTGTTTGGCCAATAAAAACCATATCTATGTATCAGCCATCTCATTCTTCTGCCTGCGTGATGTGCTCCAACGATTCTTTCATGGACCTCAGCCTTTACCAATAAAGCCCCCCTTTACCTTCTCTTTACAACAACAACAAAGCCTTTAAGTCCCAAACAAGTTGGGGTAGGCTAGAGTTAAAACCCAGCAGAAGCAATCAAGGTTCAGGCACGTGAATAGCTGTCTTCCAAGCACTCCTATCTAAGACTAAGTCTTTGGGTATATTCCATCATTTCAAGTCTTCTTTTATTGCCTCTACCTAAGTCAACTTCGGTCTTCCGCTGCCTCTCTTCACGTTACTATCCTGGCTTAGGATTCCACTACGCACCGGTGCCTCTGGAGGTCTCCGTTGGACATGTCCAAACCATCTTAACCGGTGTTGGACAAGCTTTTCTTCAATTGGTGCTACCCCTAATCTATCACGTATATCATCGTTCCTAACTCGATCTCTTCTTGTATGACCGCAAATCCAACGCAACATACACATTTCCGTGACACTTATCTGTTGAACATGTCGTCTTTTCGTAGGCCAATATTCTGCACCAAACAACATAGCAGGTCTAATCGCCGTCCTATAAAACTTGCCTTTTATCTTCTGTGGTACTCTTTTGTCACATAGGACACCAGATGCTTGCAGCCACTTCATTCACCCTGCTTTGATTCTATGGCTAACATCTTCATCAATATCCCCGTCTTTCTGTAGTATTGATCCTAAATATCGAAAGGTATCCTTCCTAGGCACTACTTGACCTTCCAAACTAATATCTTCCTCCTCCCGAGTAGTAGTGCCGAAGTCACATCTCATATACTCAGTTTTAGTTCTACTGAGTCTAAAACCTTTGGACTCCAAAGTCTCTCGCCATAACTCCAGTTTCTGATTCACTCCTGTCCGGCTTTCATCAATTAGCACTACATCGTCCACGAAAAGCATACACAAGGGATGTCCCCTTGTATATCCCTTGTGACCTCATCCATCACTAAGGCAAACAAATAAGGGCTCAAAGCTGACCCTTGATGTAATCCTATCCTAATTGGGAAGTCATCCGTGTCTCCATCACTTGTTCGAACTCTAGTCACAACATTGTTGTACATGTCCTTAATGAGCCCGACGTACTTCGTTGGGACTTTATGTTTGTCCAAAGCCCACCACATAACATTCATTGGTATTTTATCATAAGCCTTCTCCAAGTCAATAAAAACCATGTGTAGGTCCTTTTTCTCCCTATACCGCTCCATAACTTGTCTTATTAAGAAAATTGCTTCCATGGTTGACCTTTCGGGCATGAAACCAAATTGGTTCATAGAGACCCGCGTTATTGCTCTCAAGCGATGCTCGATAACTCTCTCCCATAGCTTCATAGTATGGCTCATCAACTTAATTCCCCGGTAATTAGTACAACTTTGAATATCCCCTTTATTCTTGTAGATCGGTACCAATATACTTCTCCACTCATCAGGCATCTTGTTCGATCGAAAAATACGGTTGAACAGCTTGGTTAGCCATACTATAGCTATGTCCCCGAGGCATCTCCACACCTCGATTGGGATACCATCCGGTCCCATCGCCTTATCTCCTTTCATCCTTTTTAGCGCCTCTCTGACCTCAGATTCTCGGATTCTCCGCACAAAGCGCCTATTGGTGTTATCAAAAGAGTCATTCAACTGAAAGGTTGTGTCCGTATTCTCACCGATGAACAATTTGTCAAAATACTCTTGCCATTGATGTCAGATCTCATCCTCCTTCACCAAGAGATGCTCTCTTTCATTCTTAATGCACTTAACTTGGTTGAAGTCCTTTGTCTTTCTCTTACGAACCCTAGCCATCCTATAAATGTCCTTCTCTCCTTCCTTCGTACTCAAATGTTGGTAAAGATCCTCGTACGCTCTACCCTTTGCCACACTTACAGCTCGCTTTGCAGTCTTCTTTGCCACCTTGTACTTCTCTATGTTGTCCACACTCCTGTCATGGTACAAGCGTCTATAGCATTATTTCTTCTCCTTAATAGCCCTTTGGACTTCCTCGTTCCACCACCGAGTATCTTTAGCCTCGCCTCCACTTCCTTTGGTTACTCCACACACCTCTGAGACCACCTTCCGAATGTTGGTTGCCATCTTCTCCCACATGTTGTTTATGTCATCTTCTTCCTTCCAAGAGCCCTCTTTGATAACCCTTTCCCTGAATACCTCTGACGTCTCCCCTTTCAGTTTCCACCACTTTGTTCTTTCAATCTTAGCTTGTTTATCCCTACGGGCACGCACCTGAAAACGAAAGTCTGCCACCAAAAGCTTATGTTGAGAAACAACACACTCCCCTGGTATCACCTTGCAACCCAAGCATGCTCGTCTGTCCTTTCTTCTTGCGAGGACAAAGTCAATCTGGCTAGAGTGTTGTCCGCTACTGAATGTCACTAGATGAGATTCTCTCTTTCTAAAGAAAGTGTTGGCTATCATCAGGTCAAAAGCTACCGCGAAGTCTAGAACTTCCTCCCCCTCCTGATTCCTATTACCATACCCAAAACCTCCATGAACTGCCTCGAAACCTGCGCTTGTAGTACCTACATGCCCATTAAGATCTCCTATAAAAAGCTCCTCACTACTAGGTACAGCTCTAATCAGACCATCTAAGTCTTCCCAGAACAATCTCTTAGCACTCTCGTCGAGGCCTACTTACGGGGCATACGCACTAATTACGTTTAAGACCATATCACCAATGACAAGCTTGACTAAGATAATCCTATGTCCTTGCCTTCTCACTCCCACCACACTATTCTTGAGGCTCTTATCAATCAAAACTCCTACTCTATTTCTATTCGCGACTGTCCCTGTGTACCAAAGCTTGAAATCTGTATTGTCCACCTCCTTCGCCTTCTAACCCTTCCATTTAGTCTCTTGAACGCATAATATATTTACACGCCTCCTAGTCGCGGTATCAACTAATTTTTTTAACTTACCTGTAAGCGACCCTACATTCCAACTAGCTAAACGGATCCTAGTTGGTTCGACTAGCTTCCTTACCCTTCGCACTCATCGACTCAGATGCGAAGACCCTTGCTCATTTTTCAGTACACCCGGGCGCCGATGTAGCGCGCCACTAAGGATGCGACGACCCGATCCTTGCTCACTTGACATCGTGCCCAGGTCGCGACACGGCGCGTCACGGGGGTGACGACCCGGCCCTTGCTCATTTAACACCATATCCGAGTTCCGATATGGCGCGTCGCTAAGAGGGTTACGCCCCAATGGTTTTCTTTCGGGTTTCATCTCCATTAGAATGGCTAGATTTAACGTTGGCTCGCCACGCCTATCACAACCCTCCTCCTTTACCAGGGCTTGGGATCTGCTGTTGGAGGTAACAGAGAAAAATAATCAGCCAGGGCAACTCTCCCAGGCGACTGCATTGCAATATATAAAGAGGATAAGCACTGCATTGATTACATACAGCTCACTAGAGCTTTAACTAGACAGAATAGCTGCCTGGGTACCCGCACAACTCTTGGGCTACCCAAGGACTTAATGACATAGATTAACTAAAAACTTAAATACACTAAATGTGCCTGGGAAGCAGGGCTTACAGCTACAGTTCTCCCCCTAAGACCTGCTTCAACCCTTCTTTATCTGCTTGATGCCAATTCTGCTTCTCATATCTTCAAGCTTGGCCTTGCCCAAAGCCTTAGTGAGAATGTCTGCCAATTGATCAACTGTAGGGATGTACTCAGTCCTGATGCTGCCTTCTTCAATACAATCCCTGATAAAATGTTGCTTAACTCTGATATGTTTGCTCCTGTCATGGAAGACAGGGTTCTTAGCAAGTGCAATTGCAGACTTGTTGTCAACCCTCAGTTCCACAGTCTCCACCTTTCTTCCCAACAAATCAGCTAACAATCTTGACAGCCACAGGGCTTGTGTTGCTGCTGAAGTCATAGCCACATATTCAGCCTCACAACTAGACAAAGCCACCACTCTCTGCTTGATAGATTGCCAGCTGACCAAGCTGTTGCCAAAGAAGAACAGACAACCTGTTGTGCTTTTGCTGGAGTCAATATCACCGGCTAGGTCTGAATCACAGTAGCCCACAAACCTAGCAGAATTTGGGGCTCTTTTGAACTGCAGACCATAGTCCAATGTTCCAGCCAAGTACCTCAGCACCCTCTTGACTGCTTGCTGGTGCTCAGTGGTCGGTTTCTCCAAGAATCTGCTCACATAGCCCACTGAGAAAGCCAAATCAGGCCTGGTATGAACCAGGTATCTCAAGCTTCCAACCAGCCTCCTATACTGAGTTGGATCCACCTCCTTGGCAGTGCTATGCTTGCTGAGCTTCAGGCGCTCTTCCATTGGTGTAGCTGCTGGATTGCAATCAGACATGCCTCCCAGTTCTAGGATTTTCTTGGCATAGTGAGTCTGCCTCATGGTGGTCCCATTCTTGCCTTGCTGTACTTCAATGCCAAGGTAGAAACTGAGCAAACCCAAGTCACTCATCTCAAAGGTGGATTTCATCCTTTCCTTGAAAGCCTTTACTTCATCTTTGACTGCTCCAGTGATGATCAGATCATCAACATAGACCCCAACCAGCAACACTGAGCCCTCTGAACCTTTCCTGTAAATTGCTGCTTCATGTTTGCTCTGTTTGAACCCCATTTCCTTCAGAGTAGAGTCCAACTTAGCGTTCCACGCCCTGGGTGCCTGCTTCAGCCCATACAAAGCTTTGTGCAGGCGATATACCTTGCTTTCTTCCCCAGGAATAGCAAACCCAGGTGGCTGCTGGACATATACTTCTTCCTTGAGCTCTCCATTTAGAAAAGCTGACTTGACATCCATATGATGAACAGTACATCCTTCCTGGGCAGCTAGAGCAAGCAGCAGTCTCACTGATTCTATGCGCGCAACAGGAGCGAACACATCCTCATAATCAACACCCTCTTGCTGCACAAACCCACGAGCAACAAGCCGAGCCTTGTGCTTGATCACATCTCCTTTCTCATCTTTCTTCAGCTTGTAGACCCATTTTAGAGAAATTGGCCGATGGCCAGCTCGGGGAGACACAAGCTCCCAGGTGCCATTGCGCTCAACAGCGCGCAGCTCCTCTTTCATTGCTGCCTGCCATGCAGGATCATCTTTTGCCTCTGCATAAGAAATGGGTTCCCCAGAGTGGGTGAGGTGGAGCTCTGCGAACAAGCGCTGCGCCGGCGGCGGAACTTCCTGTTCCCCGCCCAATATGCCATCTATGGTACGATAGCGCAGCTGCTCGTCGTTGTGATAAGTGTCCAGCCGTTCCTCATCATCTTCCAAGGGAGTCACGTGCTCCACTTGTGGGCTGGCTGGAGCTGGTGGTGGTGAAGGCGTTCTGGATGTCTCAGACACCTCTTCTCCTGCATCAAGCACCGATTCTGCTGCTGGGAAAGCTTCAGGTGAGGCAGAATGGGGCTGAGGAGATGAGTGTGACTGCACTGAACCTCCAGCTCCAGGGACTTCTTCCTCCCAAGGAAATTCCACCACAAAATCACTACCAGCTGCCCCAGACGTACCTGCTGCTGGTGATGTCCAATCCCAACCTCTTCCTTCATCAAAAACCACATCTCGGCTGACACATACACGCTGAGATGCTGGATCAAAAACTCGATAGGCTTTGGCTCCTTCAGCATAGCCAATAAATACTCCAGCTTCACCACGATCATCAAGTTTCCTGAGCTGAGACAAACGGCGAGTATATGCCACACAACCAAACACCTTCAGATGACCAACAGTGGGTGCTCGGCCATGCCATGCTTCATAGGGAGTGACATCACCTAGAGCCTTGGTTGGTGACCGATTCAGAATATGCACAGCAGTCATCACTGCCTCCCCCCAAAACTTGGCTGGCATCTGGCGCTGCTTGAGTAAGGCACGTGCCATGGCCACCACGGTTTGATTTCTACGCTCCACCACGCCATTCTGCTGTGGTGAATGAGGAGCACTGTAATGCCTTTTGACTCCTTCATTGGCACAATAAGCAGCAAATTCTGCAGCAGTAAACTCTCCTCCATTATCTGTGCGCAGAACTTTCAGTTTACGCCCACTCTCCACCTCTGCAGCAGCCTTCACCTTCTTGATAGCATCTGCTGCAGCATCCTTAGATGACAGCAGCACTGCCCACATGAATCGTGTGGCATCATCTACAAGCAGCAGAATATAGCGATTACCTGCCGAAGTTGCTGGTGTAACTGGCCCACAGAGATCACCATGCACCAATTCAAGGTGATCCTGAGCACGATATGTTGCTGCAGCAGGAAATGATCGCCTCCTCTGTTTGGTGGTGACACAAGTGTCACACACTTGCTCAACATGATCGATCTTTGGCATCCCTCTTGCCATTTCCTCCTTGCCAAGCCTCCGCAGGGCCTCAAAATTCAGATGCCCAAAACGCTCATGCCATTTCCACGCCTCCTCATCCCTGCGCGCAGCAAGACACACTGGCTGTGCTGTCTTCATATGCAGTACATACAGCCGGTTCGCGCCACGCCTCACCTTGGCCAGTAGGCGACCGCTGCTGCGTTCCCAAATCCGCAGTACTCCATCATCAATCACCACCTTTGAGCCATTCTCATCAAGTTGACCGAGGCTCATGATCGAGTTCTTCAACGCCGGAATGAAATAAACTCCATGAAGAACACGATTCTCACCAGTCTTTGCTTCAAAAACAATTGAGCCAACGCCCTTGATTTCCACCTTGGACGCGTCCCCGAACCGAACCGTGCCTCGAACATCCGTGTTCAGGTCTGAAAACAGGTCACGCCGCCCAGTCATGTGGTGTGTTGCGCCTGAATCAAGGTACCAGCCGCCAGCCATCTCTTCATCATCTGCTCCCAGATAAGCACGCGCACGTGGCTCAAAGAACTCAACGCGCTGCGCTGTATAGTTGAGCTTCGGCGTGCTCTGTTCCATCTCAATGAAGCCGTGAGACAGAAACAGAGCTGCATCCTCCTCACACTCAGCAAACTGGGCACGCCCTTCATGTCCTCCTTGCTGCCCAGCTTGGTTACCGCCGCCACGGCCTCCTCCACGGTTTCCGCCGCCGCGTCCACCTCGATTTCCTCCCCCGCCGCCGCGCTCTGTTCCATCACGGCGCGGCTGGGGACATTCACGCGCCCAATGCCCTTCCTGATGGCAGTTGAGGCACGTGTTGGGGCCAACACGGCCGGCGCCATTGCCTTCTCCACGTCCGCCGCCACGGCCAGCACCTCTGCCCCGTCCGCGTCCACCTCCGCGGCTGCGTCCTCCGCCACCGCCGCGCTGGTTCTTGAAACCAGAACCGCCAGCTTCTTCTGCGCCTTTCTTCTCCTTCCTCAAACGCGCACGCCACTGCTCCTCAGTGTACAGCAGCTTGCCGTTGATGGACACCGGCTCTGTCACAGCTTGCGCTTCACGGTCATCCACCGCCTTGAGCCTTCCTGTCACCTCTTCAAGCGTGAGCGCCTCGAAGTCGAGGAACTGCTCAATGGCGACGACGATCTGCGCGTACTTGGTCGGCACCGTGCGCAGAAACTTTTCCACGACACGCGCCTCATCGATGTCCCTGTCTCCATGAAGCACCAGCTGCTGGTGCAGAGTTGACAGCCGCAGGGCAAAATCCTCCACCGGCTCGCCAGGCTTGACGTCAATGTTCTCCCACTCCCGACGCAGTCGCTGCAACGTCGCTCGGCGGACCCTGTCCACACCGATACGAGTCGCAGCGATGGCATCCCATGCCTCTTTTGCCGTCGCCTTGTCGAGGAGCGGGAGCCCCAACTCCTTGGGCACAGCAGCGACGATCACCTCCAGAGCTCGCCTGTCGTCGCGAAACTGCACTGGGCCTCCTTCGACAGCTTCCCAGAGGTCGCGCGCCTGCATCCTGAGCTTCATTGTTTGGCTCCACTCATAATAATTGGTCTTGTCCAGCATTGGCCATGATGTGCCGCTGCCGGAATCGCGGTAGACCACCCTGCCTTGCGGCGACTCATAGCGACCGCCGCCACGACGCCTTTGGTCACGCAGTGGTGACTGCGAACGGCGCCTGTCCCGCGGCGGAGTCCGCGGCCGCCGGTTCCTCCGGTCCTCCTCTTCTTCTTCCTCCTCCTCCTCCTCATCTCCCTTCTCTGCTGCTATCTCCGCCCGCAGCTCCTGCGCTGTCCTGGCTGCCGCCTCCGCGGCTGCTGCAGCCTGCTGTGCCGCCTTGACAGCCAGCGCCGCCGCCTCCTCTGCTGCCTTTAGGCGCGCAGCCCTGCCAGAGGGGTCGCCCAGCTCGCCCTCAGTGGCTTCCTTGGTCTTCCTAGCCCGGCGCTCAGAGGAGGTTGACGTCATGGAGAAGATGAGAAGATGAGAAGGTGTCTAACCTACTCTCTGATACCAATTGTTGGAGGTAACAGAGAAAAATAATCAGCCAGGGCAACTCTCCCAGGCGACTGCATTGCAATATATAAAGAGGATAAGCACTGCATTGATTACATACAGCTCACTAGAGCTTTAACTAGACAGAATAGCTGCCTGGGTACCCGCACAACTCTTGGGCTACCCAAGGACTTAATGACATAGATTAACTAAAAACTTAAATACACTAAATGTGCCTGGGAAGCAGGGCTTACAGCTACACCTGCTATGTTGAGACAACATAGGCGGAGTTCTTTACCTTCTCTTTCTATTCTATAAAAAGGCGAACATCTAGGCCCGGTTGCCTTTCTATGAAGGCGCTCTTGTGGACATTTTGATACTAAGGAAGCCATATTTCACAATAGCAGCTCCAGAAGCTGGGCTTAGGGTGCGACTCCTGTGGTCGTTTCAGTGACTCAATTAGCTGGCTCCCCCCTGTAAAATTTATGTTACATGTATAGAATGCACTCAATGTGTACTAGCTTGCTGGCCATTCCTTTTTATGTATTACATATAGCTCCCTGAACTTAAGTTTTTTTTTGTTTTTTGTTTTGTTTTTGAGGACCAGGTTCACTCCTGTTTCTATCAGATGGTGTTCTTTGGCCAAAAGATAAAATGGCTTTATATATCTTGGCCATCTTCTATACCTTAGCCATTATTTCACTCATTTTTGGCATCTATATCTTAGATAGAAGTGGAAGCCCTTCTGCTCCAGCTCCTAGGATGTGCTTATTTTCATTACATATTATAGATATATTTGTATCTTTTAATTAACGTTGTTTGCCTTTATAACCTTATGTATAGTTTGTCATTGTTCGATTTATGGCCCTAAACTATGCATTGGGTGAGCAGGTTGTTTAGGATAATGCTGCCTTCATATTAGGTTTTGAATTTGCCATCTCCTATTGATACTCTTGTTTGAGTTTAAATCAAATCAAATATGGGAAACATGCTTTCAAAACCTCTCTCACTCAAAGAATGTAGGGATGTCAGATATTTTTTCTTATATTGAGACCCTTATGCATATATTGTGGTTATAAACATATTATATTTTTGCTGTTTGTTTACTACTTTACTCTATTAACGGAAATGTAAATCTTATTTTTGTTAATACTTATATGTAGATGTGCAGCAAAGTTGTAGTTCCAAGTTCAATCATCGAGACATTTGAGACCCTATTATCATCTGCTGCAACAATATTAGATGAGGAGACTGGCAATCCTTCGTGGCAACCACGTGCTGACTTCTACGTTTATTGTATTTTGGCTTCACTTCCATGGGGTGGTCCAGAATTGTTTGAGGTAACTTCGATTTACTCCTGTCATTAACTGTTTAGATGAATCTCCGTTGTCCTGTGTTGCGTCTCACACGCAAAAAGGAGAATATCGTGTTTGTGCCACTGTTCCATACCCCCCCCTCCCCCCCCAAAAAAAAAAGATGGTATGTACACGTGCTAGATTTTGATGGAATGGCGAGATCTGTCTTGAAGTTTGACATGCACTTGGAATTTTTGAATGGTTCTAAACTTCTAATAGATGAAGTAGCCTATTAGTGTTATCCAATATCCAGTTGTGATTTTGTGACATGTTTGTGCTGGAGCATGACTTGAGCATGCCAACTCTACTTGTTGGCAAATCGAGCAGCTTGTTGACTAATCTTGTTTATTCAAGACTTGCTGTGGCTAGCTGCTTAAGTTGCTTCTCTTTGGCATGTGGCCCAGTAGAGCAACTGTTCTATGTCCCAGCAGAGCAATACAGGGGAGGCGCGTAGAAGAGAATCATGGAACTTCTGTGAAATTATTTACTAGAAGATTTAGTAGATGGTAACTCGTTGATGACATGTACTTATGTACCATGCAGCAAGTTCCGGATGAGTTCGAGAGAGTTTTAGTTGGTATACAGTCTTACATAAGTATCAGGAGGCATTTTGATGATATTGCTTTCTCAGTCTTTGAGACAGATGAAGGCCACTCTCCTAACAAAAAGGTAATGCTAATCTTCCTGAATGAACGAACCAGAAGCTTGTTTATTTCTTGATTCACTTAAAATCTTATGTGATATCGAGGGCGTGTTTGGTTCCCACATTGGGAAACACACCTGGGCCTGGGGTTGGATGTGGCTTCCTGGCAGAGCTCCCTAGGCGAGGTCTCGAACTAAACACGCCCTTAGTTCAGTATTAAAGGCTAGTCCTTTGCAGGATTTCATGGAAGATCTATGGGAGCGCATTCAAGTTCTTTCCCGCAATGGATGGAAAGTTAAAAGTGGTATGCAAAGACAACCTTTTACCCTAACCGTCTGTTTCAATGGCAGTTTGTATGCAAGCTGCAAACTGATATTTGGTCATTATTTCATAATATTTCAATTGTGGATAGAACTCTTAAACTTTTTTTTTGAATTTTAAAGTATTTATCTTTTTGTCAAGTCTCAAGTCACACGCTTCACTTTATGTTTGCATTCTTATTATGGCTATGGACTGGAATCCAATTACTTTCCTGGCAGTTCCAAAACCCCACCTGTCATTTGAAGCTCAGCTGGTGGCCGGAAAATCACATCGTCTTTCCCCTATAAGTTGCCCTCCACCCACTCCCTCGCAGTCATCTTCTGAAATGTTAAAAGGTCAGGAGAAACATGAAGCCGATATGAAGTATCCTCAGAGACTTCGTAGACTCCATATCTTTCCAACGAATAAAGCTGAGGTACTTTGCAAATTTATGATTTAGATAGAAACACTTTGATCATTCGATCATTGATCATTTATTTTTTAATGCAATCTGACCTGATATGGAACTGCTTCTGTTTTTATTTATTTATTTTAATGCTCAGTTCTATGTGCTACCTCCGTTCCAAATTATAAGTCACTTTGGCTTTCTCCTAAGTCAAACTTCTCTAACTTTGACCAAGTTTATAGAAATATATATTGGCACCTACAATACCAAATAAGTGCACTCTCAAGACATAGTGCATGGTGGATGGAATAAAACTAATTTAGTGCTGTAACTGTTGGTATATTTTTCTGTAGGCTTGGCTAAAGTTAAAGAAGTTTGCCTTAGGACATAGTCAAAGTGACATAATTTGGAACGAAGGGAGTATGATCTAAAGAGGATATGTTTCTTGATATTTTGTGCTGAGATCCTTCTTTCATTTCTTGCCAAATTCTTGCTATGGGTTCAAGCTAGTCTGGTATACTGGTACTAGCTGCTCTACATTCAATATTCAACTAGAAATATAAGTGACACACATGAAATAATTTGATAGGATATTTCCTAATCTGCTCCTTTGGCACCTGAAACTACTATCTTGTGAATTCTTTAATATTATATGGACTTTAGCTATTGGCCTATTGGCCTGATAAGTTGTTCTCTCTTGAAACATAATATTGTGTGAAGTAACTCACTCTGCTTCTTCATCCTGGGGAATTCATTCAAATAATGTGGAAAATATATGTTTTGCAATTATATATATATGTTCCTTCATTTGTGTATACTGGTTTATCACCTGGACTTCAGAGGGGACTATGTGATGGGTGTTTAACAAAAAATGAATCTATGCATATTGGCTTCAATTATACTTCAGTGAAATCCAAATCTTATTTTAGTTTCTGTATTAATCATTTGTTGAAGGGCGGGCCTGGTGCAAGCGGTAGAGTCTTACCGCCTGTGACCGGAAGGTCCCGGGTTCGAGTCGCGGTCTCCTTGCATTGCACAGGCGAGGGTATGGATGAAAACGGTACGGATATTTATTCGACCATCCGTTCGACCGAACAAATATGAACACTTATCTGGATAGTTACTCGGATATCCGTAATTTTTTTCGGATACGGATAATAAAACGGATATCTTAGGCGGATATCAAATACGAATGTAATATCATCGATATCCGGCGGATATCGGATAATCCGGTTAAGTATCGGATATATCCGGATATTATTCAAACGGATATTATCCGGATATTATTCAAACGACCTTGGATGGAGAAACGATCAAAATAAAAATTGTAGATCTCAAAAAGTTATGAAACTTTGTTGTTTACAACTTTTTCATTTGAAATCATTTAGTGCTTCAAAATGCTATTTGAATTTCAATTTCGAAATGGTTAAAGAATGCCTATTTCTCTTTTTAATCTTTGGCTAAAACTTGTAACTAGTTTTTCTCCCTCGTACTAACTTCAAATTTGATAATTTTTTTTTCTAAAATTTTCTAAAATCATGTTCTATCAATTTATTGTGCTCTTATAGCTATTATTGTGTTCATCTTTTCATGTGACTGTATTCTATCTATTTGAATTTTGAATTTAAAAAAATAGCAACTTCAAACGTCATTTTCAAACATTAAATGGCTTCAGCTGAAAAAGTCATGAACATAAAAGTTGTAAAACTCATCAAGATCTACAACTTTTATTTTGGTCATTTGTTCATCCGAGATTGTGGTAGTAACATTGTTCACAAAATTTACATCTCTCTCTTGTAGTTTCATAAACTATAAGAGGTGTGAGATTCGTGAATAATGTTACTACCACTATGTCGGATGAACAAATGACTAAAATAAAAGTTTTAGATCTCAGAATTTTATGAAACTTTATAGTTGAAATCATTTTGTCAAGGAAAACTACGTTTGAATTTCTCAAATTTAAAATTTGGATTTTTCAAACGACCTCAGAATCTCAGATGGAGAAACAACCAAAATGAAAGTTTTAGATCCCAAAAAGTTATGAAACTTTGTTGATTACAACATTTTCATTTGAATTTGTTTAGGGCCTCAAACAATAATTTTTTGCTTTTTTTGTTTTTTTTTGTCTCGAATTGTGATTTTTGGAATTGGGCCAAAATATTACTTCTTGCCCAAACGGCCCAATCCTCTATAGCCCTAGCTAAGCTAGCTGGCCCATAGATAAGTTCCCACTTGGATATATATATATATATATATATATATATATATATATATATATATATATATATGCTGCTTTTATATATATATGCTGCTTTTACTCAATATCCGAATAGATATTTGTATCCGACCTTCTCCGAATCCGATTCATACCGTATTCGATACTCATTATTCGTATCCGTAACCGAGTCAATCCGTATTCGTATATGTATCCGAACACTATCCGTGTCCGAATCCGAATGCGAACAGAAATATGAAAACAAATATAATATGAGTGATATCCGTTCGTATCCGATCCGTTTTCATCGATAGGCGAGGGTAAGGCTTGCCACTGACACCCTTCCCCAGACCCGGCACAGAGCGGGAGCTCTTTGCACTGATTACGCCCTTTTTTTTATTAATCATTTGTTGTAGCTATATTCTACTACAAATAAGAATATAAGATACTATAACTATACCTTATCATATGACAATTGTTCTTCGTGTTTTGCACATCTAATCAGCTGCTGTTGATTCACAGAACATGCAGCCTGTAGATCGTTTTGTTGTTGAAGAATGCATTTTGGATGTGCTACTTTTCTTCAATGGATGGTCAGTTTGTACCCTTTGATTTTTTTTTTTTCAAAAAACATTGAATGTATTTTATTGTCACACTCTTGTTGAATGTTATGTGGTGGGCTTTGGACAAACATAAAGTCCCAACGAAGTACGTCGGGCTCATTAAGGACATGTACAACAATGTTGTGACTAGAGTTCGAACAAGTGATGGAGACACGGATGACTTCCCGATTAGGATAGGACTACATCAAGGGTCAGCTTTGAGCCCTTATTTGTTTGCTTTAGTGATGGATGAGGTCACAAGGGACATACAAGGGGACATCCCTTGGTGTATGCTTTTCGCGGACGATGTAGTGCTAGTTGATGAAAGCCGGACATGAGTGAATCAGAAACTGGAGTTATGGCGGGAGACTTTGGAGTCCAAAGGTTTTAGACTTAGTAGAACTAAAACTGAGTATATGAGATGTGACTTCGGCACTACTACTCGGGAGGAGGAAGATGTTAGTTTGGAAGGTCAAGTAGTGCCTAGGAAGGATACCTTTCGATATTTAGGATCAATGCTACAGAGGGACGGGGATATTGATGAAGATGTTAGCCATAGAATCAAAGCAGGGTGGATGAAGTGGCGGCAAGCGTCTGGTGTCCTATGTGACAAAAGGGTACCACAGAAGCTAAAAGGCAAGTTTTATAGGACGGCGATTAGACCTGCTATGTTGTATGGTGCAGAATGTTGGCCTACGAAAAGACGACATATTCAACAGCTAAGTGTCGCGGAAATGCGTATGTTGCGTTGGATTTGCGGTCATACAAGAAGGGATCGAGTTCGGAACGATGATATACGTGAGAGATTAGGGGTAGCGCCAATTGAAGAAAAGCTTGTCCAACACCGGTTGAGATGGTTTGGACATGTGCAACGGAGACCTCCAGATGCACCGGTGCGTAGTGGAATCCTAAGTCAGGATAGTAACGTGAAGAGAGGCAGAGGAAGACCGAAGTTGACTTGGGTAGAGGCAATAAAAGGAGACTTGAAAGGATGGAATATACCCAAAGACTTAGCCTTAGATATGAGTGCTTGGAAGACAGCTATTCACGTGCCTGAACCTTGATTGCTTCTGTTGGGTTTCAACTCTAGCCTACCCCAACTTGTTTGGGACTTAAAGGCTTTGTTGTTGTTGTTGTTGTCGTCGTCGTCTTGTTGAATGTTGATACCAATATATGTGCTTCAGAGGATATTGCATATAGTGTATCCATGGAAGATATGTCTGATATCAATTAGTTGTTAGATTTTGCTTGTCTGTGTAAATATGCATTAGTGGTTTCAATTTGGGTGATTAACATTGAGAGGGCCGGCAATGCTAGCTAAGCAGCTATGTGGTTTATTTTTGTGCTTAGTGTTTGGACCATAATCCCTGTTTTATGTTTACGGTGTATAGGAGATCCTGCATGATCCATTGCTGGCTGTGGTTTCTTTTTGTGCTCAGTGATGGCCATAACTGGTTTTCTTTTTCTAATCATGTATAAGTAAAAGAATTATGTTTTGAGACTCAGACAAATGTACTGGCATACTAATATTCATGGCTGTGGTTTCTTTTTGTGTTCAGTGATGGCCATAACTGGTTTTCTTTTCTAATCATTTATAAGTAAAAGAATTATGTTCTGAGACCGAGACAAATGTACTTGCATACTAATGCTCATTGTTTAGATGTTTGACCTGGTAGATCCCATGGCATTCTATGTTTCATGAATGGGGGATTTTTTTTAATATTTTAGTGTGGGATAATGCTAATTTGTTCATTTTCTGAGTGACTTTTTCATGCTTGAATTTTCTTTATGGCTATAGCTAAAGCTGTTAAATTTTCTGTAGTCTTTAATGTGAAAGGAATCTGATCCTTAATTTAGCATGACATCTCAGGAACATCCATTGAATTTTATGTTTATGATCCATTAATTAAGTGCAGCTTGCTTACTGATTCCATCTTGTCTATGTTTTTCTTTGAAAGTTAGTCGGAAAGAATGTGCATTTTATTTGGTCAGCCTTCCTGTGTCATTTCGCTATGAATACCTGATGGCAGAGACCATATTTTCACAGGTATTATTTTGACATTTTTAATATTGACTTATTTGGGTTCAAAGTTAATACCTGTTTTTTTATACCTGCGTTCATATGATTCTACTCGTTTGTCTAAACCACTTGTTTTTATCTGCATGCATCCAGAACAATAATGGAGTTAACCAATAAGTTCTGGTTTAATGATTTAATGATTGTATGCCTATCTTTATAATGCTGCTTCCAATAAGCATTTAATAGGGTGTTTCGTAGAAAACGCTGCCTTGGGTTGACGTATAGTTGCAACTTGCAAGCACAATTCTCTAAAACATCTGCTTTAGACTGGAGTGACTAGTTGGTACAGAAAGAAAATTTTATCCTCTTGCTATCAGACAATCAGTGTAAGACAGTAGTTAAACCGCAGGGAATTTGTTTCCAAACTTAAACAATGCTTCCCAGGTCCCCGGCCAAAAAAGAAGGGAAAACCCTGAATGAATTATAAGTCTACTGATTTTCAGCTGGTCTTGAAATAATTTGTGGCTCTGTGCAGAGTAGTCATTACTGTGGAAAATAGGTGGCCCTAGGCTACTTTCCAACCTGGATACTTTAATTGCCACGGAGTTAATGGATTTAGAAGCATTTGGTACATTCTGTCTTAGGAGTTATTTGCCTAGGATATTTGTGCATGCTGTGTTGCATTTTGAGGTTCTCTTTACCCTGTACTTGGGATAGTTTTGGTGTTCTTATGGTAAATAGTTTTCTAAATTCTAACGTATATTCTCTTGCAGCTACTATTGTTGCCGAATCCACCATTCAAGCCAATTTACTATACATTGGTTATCATTGATCTTTGCAAGGTAGACCTTTCATATCTCCTTGACAGATGCTGTTTGTCTGTCTGTCTGTCTGTAATGTCTGTTACAGTAGAATGTACGGTTGAACCTGCAATGCTCATTTCGCGAGCTTTTTGAAATTTGGGTTGAGTATTTGAGTTTAAGTTTGACCGTGCAATTATTTATTTATTTTTTTGCTGCATCACTACATTATGCTACAGATGTTCTTCGATTGTCACAACTAAGCATAGTTATGAAAATACCACAATAAATTTCACTATCAACGCTCAATGCCCCTCTGTTAATGTTATCTACATATCAGATTCCCATTGCATTGCTTACATCTCAAGGGACATGTTTATATTTTTATGTAAATAAACTTCACTTTTTTGTTGTGAAAAGTGAAAACCATTGTGCTCTAGATGTCTCAATTGGATGGTTCTAGTATTAATGTGAACATGGGATGAGGTGGTCGTCTGAAGAGTTAAATTTATCTACATACATTTTTCATTAGATGCCTTATGTTTGTAGCAATTTTTTGCTCCAGTACCTAAACATGAAAATGAACCTGGCATGTTAGAAAATTTTATCCACCAATGTTTTCTTATCCCTACTGATAGATTTTTTAGCTTCCAAGGATGTATTCAATTTGAGTCTCACCACATTAAGGTTTATTTCAGGCATTACCAGGTGCGTTCCCTTCAGTTGTGGTAGGAGCAGTGCATGCTCTTTTTGACAGAATTAGTAACATGGACATGGAGTGCCGCACCAGACTTATACTATGGTTTTCACACCACTTGTAAGTTGATCGTTATTTAGGATTTCTTCTTTGTGTAATCATTATTTGACTATTTGCATTTGCTTCATGTTGTCTGTTGATTGGTACATTCTTCTTACTGTCAGTAGTTAGCCTAGTGTTGATGTTTTACATTTACCTACTATAGCTATTTACTATTCACTGTCATGTAAGGTTCCTTGGCAACCAAGTTGATCATGGTGCCTTGGCAACCAAGTAGGTATCATAGCATCTGCTTTATGCAGTTAGAATATGCTAAGGAGTAGGTACACCACTTGCTTATATATGCAGTGGTTAGCATCTTCTTGTATCTAAGTCTTTTTGCAATACAATCCAAGCGTCCTGTTGGCCAAGCTGCCCTCTGGCAGCCAACAATTGGTATCTAGAGCTGGTTGAGAGATAGGGAAAAGCATGGCCACCTCCGCAGAGAGAGCAGCAGCAGCCGCCGCCGCCGCCGAGCAGCGGGCGCAGCGTCTGGCCGCGATAGAGGCCGCAGCCGCGCAGGCGCAGCAGGCCGCGGAGGCTGCAGCAGCAGCAGCTCGGAACGCGGCCGCCACGGCCGCGGCTCCGCGTCGAGAGTTGGTGGAGGAGGATCCGCCGCGCGATCGCCGCCCGTTTCCGCGGAGGAGTCCGGAGCGCGAGCGCAGGCAGACGCGGTCGCCCGATCGGGATCAGGATCGCCGCCGCGGACGGGCCAGGGGCCGCTCGCCGGTGATCCAGACCGTGTACAAGGACTCTGGTGCAAGTTCCACCTGGCCGATGCTGACCAAGACAAACTATCATGAGTGGGCCTCGATCATGAAGCTGAAGCTCCAGGCGCGGCAACTCTGGGATGCGATCGAGTACCAAGACCTGCCATACCATGAGGACAGGCGCACGGTGGAGGCGATCATCGCCGCCGTGCCACAGGAGATGCAGATGCCGCTGTCCGAGAAGGGATCGGCCAAGGAGGCCTGGGACTCCATCGCCGCCGCGCGGATCGGAGTCGATCGGGTGCGCCGCGCCACGCTCCAGCGACTCCGCAGCGACTGGGAGAAGCTCGCCTTCCGTCCGGGTGAGCAGATCGAGGACTTCACCCTTCGCTTGATGGCCCTGAAGCAGCAGCTTCTCCACGGCGACAACGACATCGATGAAGAGCGCGCGGTGGAGAGGCTCCTGCGCGCCGTGCCGCCGAAGTACGCTCAACTCCGGATCGCCATCGAGACGCTTCTGGACTTCTAGGACCTCACCATCGAGGAGGTGTCTGGGCGCTTGAAGACGGTGGACGACATGGAGGTGTTGGACGCGGAACCGACCGCCATCGGTGGACTGCTGCTGACGAGGGAGCAGTGGCGTGCCAAGGAGAAGGAGGAGGCTGCCGCTTCCGCGTCGGGCAAGGAACCGCGACGTCGTCCACGCGGCGGCAAGAAGCAGCGCGGGAAGGGAAATCGCGGCGGAGGAGACAGAGGCGGTGGAGACGATCGCGGGGTGAACGACGACACCTGCCTCAACTGTGGTGATCGCGGCCACTGGGCGCGCGACTGACGCCAGCCGCGCCGTGGTGGTGGTGACCGCGGTGGCGGCGGTGGCAACCAACGCGGAGGAGGCAACCGCGTTGGAGGTGATCGAGGTGGACGGCGCGGTGGAGGGCGTGGCGGTGTTGCGCACGTCGCAGAAGCAGAGGACGATGATGGTGCTCTGTTTTTCGCCCACGGCTTCCTCGAGCTCGACGAGAAGGACGAAGCCGTCTGCTCCAAGGCCACGGTCTCCCTTGACATCAACGAGCCGCGCGCGCGTGTCTTCCTCAACACCAGCGCCAACGAGGCGCTCGACGGATGGTACCTCGACAGCGGGGCCACGCATCACATGACCGGCCGCCGGGAGCTCTTCGCCGAGCTCGACACCACGGCGCGCGGCACGGTGCGTTTCGGCGACTCGTCTCGAGTGGAAATCAAGGGAACCGGCTCCATCGTCTTCCAGGCCAAGAACGGAGAGCAGCGCGTCTGGTATCAGAGCCGTAGTATCCTGTAGCCTGAGCATCTTCTGCTCATCCCCTTGCCCAGCTGAGAGTAGCAGCAGCTCCGGCCGCTCCTGTTCACTCCTCTCCCAGCTCGTCTGAAGCAGCCCTCTCCCCACGCAGCAGCCCCCCGGTAGCGCGTCATGTCCGCAGGGCAGTCTCAGCGCTCGGTCGCCTCGAGCACGCGGCGTCGGCAGGAGGCCGAACTTGCCGCAGCAGAGGAACGCGAGCGAGCAGCGGCAGAGACCGCTGCGGCGGCGGCAAGGGCGTCGAGGTTGGCAGCGGCGGAGCTGGCAGCAGCCAGAGCGGAGGCGGAAGCGGCGGCGGCGGCGAATGCAGCGCGTGCGGCGGCGGCGGAGGTCGAGGCTCTGCGCGGCAGCATCGGCAGCTCCATTTCCGCTGACGACACCGCCGACGCAGACCTCGAGCTGCCAGAGAGGGAGGCAGCGCGAGCGCGGGCGGCGCAGTGGGCAGCCGCGCACGTCCACGAGCGTGGCGGCAGCCCAGACAGGCGTGGACGCGCTGGCGGCGCTCCTGGAGGAGGCGCGCACGGCGGTGGCGCTCCTGGGGCAGCCGCGCACGCCCACGAGCGCGGCGGCAGCCCAGACAGGCGCGGACGCGCCGGTGGCGCTCCTGGAGGAGGCGCGCACGGCAACGGTGGCGGACGGGTCGATGGAGAGCGCGGCCTTCACAGGCAGCGTGGCTCTCTCTCCCCGGATCGGTACCGACGGGTCGATGGAGAGCGCGGCCTTCACAGGCAGCGTGGCTCTCTCTCCCCGGATCGGTACCGTGGTTACCACGGGCTCCAGGCTGTTGTCAGGGACGTCGGTCCCGGCGGTGGGTGGCCTACCCTCACCAAGACCAACTACGTCGAGTGGGCTGCGGTGATGAGGGTAAAGCTCCAGGTGCGGCACATGTGGGAGGCAGTCCGGTATGGCGACGTCGACTACGACCTAGATCGACGGGCGCTGGATGCTCTCATCGCTGCAGTTCCGCCCGAGATGCAGTTCTCGCTTACCAGCAAGCGGACTGCCAAGGAGGCTTGGGACGCCATCGCTGCGGCACGCATCGGCAGCGACCGCGCCCGCAAGTCCACACTGCAGGCACTTCGCAAGGAGTGGGAGAACCTGGCCTTCAAGCCAGGTGAGGACGTTGATGACTTTGCTCTCCGTCTCAACACTCTGTTGCAGAAGATGGTGCAGTTCGGCGACGACACTTACGGCGAGGAGAGAGCTGTCGAAAAGCTCTTCCACTGCGTCCCCGAGAAGTACAAGCAGATGGCTCGCTCGATCGAGTCTCTGCTGGATCTCTCCACGATGTCGATCGAGGAGGCGATAGGTCGCCTCAAGGTCGTCAACAGCGATGAGCCACAGTCCCTCTCGGGGCCCATCACCACTGGCGGGAAGCTTCTCCTCGGGAGCAGTGGCTTGCCAGCCAAGGTGACCGGAGGAAGGGGGAGCCTTCTTCCGCGACAGGCGGCCGCAAGCGTGGCAAGCCGCGCAAGGCGCGCAGAGACGCCCAGGCCGGGGTGCGAGGGTGATGCCCGCGGAGGCGCCCAGGGCGGCGCCGCCGGCAGGCACAAGCCGGCACGAGACGACACCTGCCGCAACTGCGGCCAGCTTGGCCATTGGGCCAAGGACTGTCGACAGCCACGACGCGGCCAGGCCCACGTCGCACAGGCGGAGGAGGAGCCGGCTCTGTTCATGGCACATGCCAGCATCGAGCTACCTCCAGCGGCACCGGCCGCAGCGGCTCTCCTCCACCTCGACGAGCCAAAAGCACACGCCCTCCTCAGCGACAGCTCCGGCAACAAGACTGACGGGTGGTGCCTCGACACCGGCGCCACCCATCACATGACCGGTCGACGGGAGTTCTTCACCGAGCTTGACTCTAGCGTTCGAGGCTCCGTCAAGTTTGGGGATGCCTCCGGCGTGGAGATCAAGGGCGTCGGCTCCGTCATCTTCACCACCGTGTCTGGTGAGCACAGGCTGCTCACCGGAGTCTACTACATCCCCGCGTTGAGGAACTCCATCATCAGCTTGGGACAGCTGGATGAGAACGGTTCGCGCGTGGTGGTTGAGGACGGAGTCATGAGGATTTGGGATCGTCGTCGTCGCCTTCTTGCCAAGGTATCCAGAAGCGCAAATCGACTCTACGTTCTTAACGTGCAGGTGGCACAACCCCTCTGTCTCGCTGCTCGTCGGGACGACGAGGCGTGGCAGTGGCACGAGCGTTTCGGGCACCTTCACTTTGAGGCCTTGAAGCGGCTCAGTGCCACGGAGATGGTGCGAGGCCTGCCGTGCCTCGACCATGTGGAGCAGCTCTGCGACGTCTGCGTGTTGACGAAGCAGAGGCGACTCCCCTTTCCCCAGCGGGCGAGCTTTCGAGCCAAGGAGAGGCTCGAGCTTGTGCACGGGGACTTGTGTGGCCCGGTGACACCGGCCACACCGGGAGGACGACGCTACTTCCTGCTGCTCGTCGACGACCTCTCCCGCTACATGTGGGTGATGGTCCTCGGCAGCAAGAGAGAGGCTGCGGACGCCATCAGGCGCGCGCAGGCTGCTGCGGAGGCGGAGTGGGGCCGCAAGCTGCGCGTGCTGCGCACCGACAACGGCGGCGAATTCACGGTGGCTGAATTCGCGTCGTACTGCGCTGACGAGGGCATTCAGCGTGTGGGGATGGCTCGGGCCCTCCTCAAGCAGAGGGGGATGCCGGCTATCTTCTGGGGAGAGGCGGTGGTGACGGCCGTCTACATCCTCAACCGCTCGCCTACCAAGGCGCTCGACGGCAGGACGCCGTACGAGGCTTTGCATGGGCGCAAGCCGGCGGTCTCCCACTTGCGGGTCTTCGGCTGCCTCGCATTCACCAAGGAGCTTGGCCACATCAGCAAGCTCGACGACAGGAGCACTCCGGGAGTGTTCATCGGCTACGCGGAGGGCTCGAAGGCCTCCCGCATCCTCGACCCGAAGACACAGCGTGTGCACACGGCGCGCGACGTTGTGTTCGACGAAGGGCGAGGATGGGCGTGGGACAAGGCAGTGGACGACGGCTCGGCTCCGACGTACGACGACTTCACTATCGAGTACGTCCACTTCGAGGGAGCTGGGGGAGTAGGCAGTTCTTCTTCGGCGAGCGCGTCTACCCCAGTCTCCGAGCCTCCACCGACCCCGGCACCTGCTACTCTGACAGCACCACGCTCTCCAGCCAGGACCTCGGCTGCGATGAGCTCTTCGCCGGCTCCACCACAGCCGGCAACGCCACGCACTCCAGCACCGACAGGCACCACTCCGGGCACGTCTACTCCACCACCAGCTCGTGTCGAGCACGGCCCGGTTGAGCTCGCTACTCCGCTCTCTCACGACGAGGAGCGCGTCGACGCGTACCACGACGGTGAGCCGTTGCGGTACCGTACGGTGGAGAACCTTCTCGGCGACCAGCCGGTGCCGGGACCGGTGCCTCACGACCTGGAGGCGTAGTTGCACCTTGCGTGTGACGACGGCGAGCCTCGGTCGTTTGCAGAGGCCGAGAGACACGCGGCATGGCGCGCCGCGATGCAGTTGGAGATGGATGTGGTTGAGAAGAACCGCACCTGGGAGCTTGCTGACCTTCCTCGTGGTCACCGCGCGATCACCCTTAAGTGGGTGTACAAGTTGAAGAGGGATGAAGCCGGCGCCATCGTCAAGCACAAGGCTCGCTTGGTGGCACGAGGTTTCGTGCAGCAGGAGGGGGTCGACTTCGACGACGCTTTTGCTCCCGTGGCACGGATGGAGTCCGTGCGACTCCTCCTTGCGCTAGCTGCCCAGGAGGGCTGGCGTGTTCACCACATGGACGTCAAGTCGGCGTTCCTTAACGGCGACTTGAAGGAGGAGGTCTACGTGCACCAGCCGCCGGGATTTGCGATCCCCGGCAAGGAGGGCAAGGTGCTCCGCCTGCGCAAGGCCCTCTATGGCTTGCGGCAGGCACCGAGGGCGTGGAATGCCAAGTTGGATTCCACGCTAAAGGGGATGGGCTTCGAGCAAAGCCCGCACGAGGCGGCCATCTACCGACGGGGCAATGGAGGAAATGCCCTGCTGGTGGGTGTCTACGTCGACGACTTGGTGATCACCGGCACCAAGGATGCGAAGGTGGCGGCATTCAAGGAAGAGATGAAGGCCACCTTCCAGATGAGTGACCTGGGGCCTCTCTCCTTCTACCTGGGAATCGAGGTGCACCAGGATGACTCCGGGATCACGCTTCGACAGACCGCCTACGCCAAGCGCGTCGTTGAGCTAGCTGGGCTCACCGACTGCAACCCAGCTCTCACTCCAATGGAGGAGAGGCTGAAGCTGAGCCGCGACAGCACGACGGAGGAGGTGGACGCTACACAGTACCGGCGCCTTGTGGGGAGCCTTCGCTACCTCGCCCACACACGGCCGGACTTGGCATTCTCCGTCGGCTACGTTAGTCGGTTCATGCAGCGACCGACGACGGAGCACCAGCAGGCTGTGAAGAGGATCATCCGCTACGTTGCGGGGACTCTCGACCACGGCCTCTACTACCCGAGGTGTCCTGGGGCGGCACACTTCGTCGGGTACAGCGACAGCGACCACGCCGGCTACATCGACACCAGCAAGAGCACGAGCGGGATCCTCTTCTTCCTCGGCAAGTGCCTCGTTAGCTGGCAGTCGGTCAAGCAGCAGGTGGTGGCCCTGTCCAGCTGCGAGGCCGAGTACATAGCGGCCTCCACCGCTTCGACTCAGGCGCTCTGGCTCGCTCGACTGCTTGGTGATCTCCTCGGCAGAGACACTAGAGCGGTGGAGCTCAGGGTGGACAGCAAGTCCGCTCTGTCCCTGGCAAAGAACCCCGTGTTCCACGAACGCAGCAAGCACATCCGGGTGAGGTACCACTTCATCCGAGGCTGTTTGGAGGAAGGGAGCATCAAGGCGAACTACATCAACACCAAGGACCAGCTTGCGGACCTGCTCACCAAGCCCCTTGGGAGGATCAAGTTCCTTGAGCTCTGCTCCAGGACCGGGATGGTTCAACTCTCCCACAAAACGACGCACAAGACTTAAGGGGAGAATGATGGATAAGTCATGTGTGGCTGGTCTTTGTGGGGCTGTTGTTGCTCACATGGTCCTTGTGGCTGTTTTTCTGTTTTTAGGACAGCATCTTAGACTAGAGGACAGCATCTTAGCTAGGACAACATATTAGCATCTTAGACTAGCATCTTGGCATATGCTTGGCTGGCTAGCAGCCTATAAATATGTAACCCCAACCCCTCAGGTTGGTATGGCATTGTGTGAGCTTGTGTGAGAAATAGACAAGAAAATTGCCCCAACTCCTAGTGTCATCCTCTCTCGATGAAAGTAAGAATTCTCCTACTACCAAGAGTGAGAATTCAACGACTAACAGCGTCCTCCATGGCGTCTTCTACATCCCAGCGCTCCGGAACTCGATTATGAGTTTGGGGCAGCTCGACGAAGGAGGCTCCAGGGTGGAGATTGACCATGGAGTGCTCCGCATCTGGGACCGGCGTGGTCGTCTTCTCGCCAAGGTACATCGCGGGCCCAGTCGGCTGTACATCCTGCACTTGGAGGCCGCGCAGCCGGTATGTCTTGCCGCCAGGAAGGAGGACGAGTCATGGAGATGGCATGAGCGCTACGGGCATCTCAGCTTCGAGGCGCTGCACCAGCTCGGCAAGGAGATGGTGAGGGGGATGCCGGTGATCAAGCATGCGGAGCAAGTCTGCGACACCTGCGTCACCACCAAGCTCCGCCGCAAGCCGTTTCCGCAGCAGGCACAGTACCGCGCGCAGGCGCCCCTGGACCTCGTCCACGGCGACTTGTGCGGGCCGGTGACACCGGCGACACCAGGAGGGCGCCGCTGCTTCTTGCTGATGGTGGACGACGCCACCCGCTTCATGTGGGCGGTGCTTCTGCCGACCAAGGATGCTGCTGCGGATGCCGTGAAGCGGGTGAAGGCCGAAGCAGAGAAGGAGACCGGCCGTGAGCTCAAGGTACTGCGGACCGACAATGGAGGAGAGTTCACCGTCGGCGAGCTGGCGCAGTACTTCGCCGCCGAAGGAGTCGAGCGGCACTACTCTGCACCACACTCACCGCAGCAAAACGGTGTTGTGGAGCGGCGCAATCAGACGGTCGTGGTGACCGCGCGCGCACTCCTGAAGCAGAGGTCCATGCCGGCAAAATTCTGGGGGGAGGCGGTGATGACGGCGGTGCATCTACTCAACCGCGCGCCGACAAGAAGCTTGCAAGGCAAGACCCCCTATGAAGCTTGGCACGGACGAGCGCCGGCGGTGAGCTACCTGCGTACATTCGGCTGCGTCGCCTACACAAGGGAGCTCGGGCAGCTACGCAAGCTCGACGGCCGCGGCAAGGCTGGGGTCTTCATCGGCTACGCCGAGGGCGCCAAGGCCTACCGGGTCCTCGATCCGGCGACGAGGGACGCGTTAAGGTGAGCCGCGACGTGGTGTTTGATGAAGGGCGCGGCTGGGATTGGTCCAATTCGGCCGCCGGGACGTCTGCTTCCGCCTCCAGCGACTTCGACATCGAGTTCTGGGGAGTCCACACAGACGGAGCTCCGCCGCGCGCGCCGTCACCAGCTCCAGGGGAGCACGATCCACAAGGCTCCTCTGCTTCACCAGCCTCCTCTGCTTCACCAGCAGCAGAGACCGAGCAGGCCGACAAGAAGCTTCATACGACGGCGAGCAGCTGCGGTACCGTACCATGCCCAACATCATCGGGGACGCACCCACACCGCTGCCGGCTTCACGTCTCTTCGCTGAGCTTCACCTCACGCACGCCGGCGAGCCGGCCAACTTCGCGAAGGCTGAAGGCGATCCTGCCTGGCAGGCCGCCATGGAGCAGGAGATCAAGGCAGTTGAGCAGAACTGCACTTGGGAGCTTGTGGAGCTTCCTCCCGGTCATCGGCCCATCACTCTGAAGTGGGTCTACAAGCTCAAGAAGGACGAGCGGGGCGCGGTGACCAAGTACAAGGCGCGCTTGGTGGCGCGGGGCTTCGTCCAGCAGGAAGGGATCGACTTCGACGACGCGTTTGCTCCCGTGGCGCGCATGGAATCTGTCTGAGTCCTCGCGCTGGCGGCCCAAGAAGGATGGCGCGTCCACCATATGGACGTCAAATCTGCCTTCCTTAACGGCGACCTCAAGGAGGAGGTGTATGTAAAGCAGCCACCTGGCTTCACCGTCGCCGGGAAGGAGAAGATGGTGTACCGTCTGCGCAAGGCTTTGTATGGCCTACGGCAGGCTCCGCGAGCTTGGAACGCCAAGCTGGACGCCACCCTCAAGGAGATGGGTTTCCAGCAAAGCGACCATGAAGCCGCAATGTACAGGCGAGGAACAGGGGAGGAGCTGCTGCTGATCGGCGTCTATGTTGACGACTTGATCATCACCGGTGCCAGCGCTCAAGCCATAGAAGGTTTCAAGGCTCGGATGAAGAAGGTCTTCGACATGAGCGACCTCGGCCTCCTGTCCTTCTACCTGGGGGTCGAAGTACACCAAGATTCAGCTGGGATCACTCTGAGGCAAACCCATTATGCCAAGAGGATCCTTGAGCTGGGAGGTATGGATGCCTGCAACCCCGCCCATACACCAATGGAGGAGCGGCTAAGGTTGAGCAGGCAGAGCACAGCTGCAGAGGTTGATCCTACCCAATACAGAAGATTGGTGGGCAGCTTGCGCTACTTGGTCCACACAAGACCTGACTTAGCCTTCTCAGTAGGCTTTGTCAGTCGATTCATGGAGAGGCCGACTGCAGAACACCAAGCAGCCATCAAGCGCATCTTGAGATATGTGGCTGGTACTCTGGAGCTTGGCCTGCACTACACTAAGGCTCCAGGGAGAGCAAGGTTTGTTGGGTACTGCGACAGTGACTTGGCTGGAGACATTGACACCAGCAAGAGCACTAGTGGCACCTTGTTCTTCCTGGGAAGCAATCTTGTGTGCTGGCAGTCAGTGAAGCAGAAGGTGGTGGCTCTATCTAGTTGTGAAGCTGAGTACATTGCCACTACCACAGCTGCAAAACAAGCAATTTGGCTATCTAGGCTGCTGGCAGACCTCCTTGGAAGGAATGTGGAAGTGGTTGAACTGAAAGTTGATAGCAGGTCTGCACTTGCTCTAGCCAAGAATCCAGTCTTTCATGAGCGCAGTAAGCACATCAGGATCAAGTATCACTTCATCAGAAACTGCTTGGAAGATGGAAGTATCAGGGCTGATCACATATCCACCACTGATCAGCTGGCTGACATTCTAACCAAGTCTCTTGGAAGATCAAAATTTGAAGAGATGAGGGGAAGAATTGGGCTCAGGCAGATCACTTCCAAGGACCACAAGGCTAAAGGGGAGAATTGTTAGTAGTTAGCCTAGTGTTGATGTTTTACATTTACCTACTATAGCTATTTACTATTCACTGTCATGTAAGGTTCCTTGGCAACCAAGTTGATCATGGTGCCTTGGCAACCAAGTAGGTATCATAGCATCTGCTTTATGCAGTTAGAATATGCTAAGGAGTAGGTACACCACTTGTTTATATATGCAGTGGTTAGCATCTTCTTGTATCTAAGTCTTTTTGCAATACAATCCAAGCGGCCTGTTGGCCAAGCTGCCCTCTAGCAGCCAACACTTACATGTTCAAAGTATGACTCCCAATAATCAGCACAGGAGCTTGTAATAATTAATAAAACATCATATGCATCGTTAATACAGTTCGCGCAAATGGATCCAGAACATATTGTTTCGTTCAAATAGTTGGTGGTTGTTACTGAATTGTAATGATATTCCTCTGCTTCTACAGGTCAAATTTTCAATTCATTTGGCCTTGGCAGGAGTGGTCTTATGTCAAGGACCTCCCAAAATGGGCTCCACAGCGTGTTTTTGTCCAGGAAGTGTTGGAAAGGGAAGTACGCTTGTCGTACTTTGAAAAAATCAAGCAGGTTAATCTTGTGCTATTAGCCATTACTTACCAAAGAGGGTTTCCTTTTGCACTATGTTGATATGCACGCTTTAAAAAAAAACAGAATTAATAGGTATCTTGCGTCACAACAACAACAACAAAGCCTTTAAGTCCCAAACAAGTTGGGGTAGGCTAGAGTTGAAACCCAGCAGAAGCAATCAAGGTATCTTGCATCACCTTTTTTTTTTGCAGAGTATCGAGGATGCTGCTGAGTTAGAAGAACTGCTACCCCCAAAAGCTGGGCCTAGCTTCAAATTCCATAGCGATGAAAGCAATGAAAACACCAATGGCCAGAAGTTATCCCAGGAACTTGTTGGCTTGATTAGAGGAAAGAAGACTACACATGATATTATTTTATGGGTGGAGGAACAAATAATTCCAACAAATGGTACTGAATTTGCACTTGATGTTGTTAGCCAGACACTTCTTGACATGGGTTCAAAAAGTTTCACCCATCTTATCACTATTTTGGAGAGATATAATAAGATAATCTCTAAGCTATGTCCAAATGAGGAAATGCAGCTACTGTTAATGAATGGAGTCAGTGCTTATTGGAAGAACAGTACCCAGATGACTGCTATAGCTATTGACAGAATGATGGGTTATCGCCTGGTATCCAATTTGGCTATAGTCAAATGGGTTTTTTCTCCTGCCAATGTTGAGCAATTTCATATTTCTGATCGACCATGGGAGGTGCATCCTTTGCCCCTACAATTTTGCATTCATTTATGGTAAAAAAAGTAGTACATATATCAACCAAATAAAAACAATATTTAAAGAGGTCAACAAATTTTCATTATTATTGTGAAAGTCATTTTTTTTATAAAATGGGAGTTCCGTTTTGTTTGGATGCATATTTATGGTGATTTGCATCCTCTTGATGCTTCTTTTGCCACTGTAGCCCATTATAACTAAATTCCTCATCTTTGGTTTGAATATATCTGATTGAAATTTCTCCATCAGATTCTTAGAAATGCTGTTAGTAAAACATACAATCGGATCAGTGACCTCCGAAAGGAAATTCAATCACTCAAGAAAGGTCTTCAAGTTGCTAAAGAGGCTAGTGCAAAATCCATAAAGGAGCTGGAGGAGGCCAAATCAGTGCTTGAGATTGTAGAGGGGCAACCTGCACCAGCTGAAAGACCAGGTAGGATAAGGCGACTCGAATTACGTGTAAAAAATGCAGAGGACGAGGAAAGAACTATTGAAGAATCTTTAGAAGTGAAGGGAGCTTTCCTTGCTCGGGCTCTTGAAGAAAGCAAGGTGCATTATTTGTTTTTGTTAGATTTTTTATTGATTTGTATGTGCATTGATATATTGATATTAATATTGCTTAATCTCAGTATTTTGTGGAATACTTTACTATCATGGAGTTCTATCCTTTTACCCACTTATTGGTCTGACTATTTGGTTTGACAGGACCTGCTTAAGTTGCTATTTAAGAGCTTTGTTGACGTGCTCACTGAACGTTTGCCGCCTGTCTCTGTTGATGGAGAAATTCCTAATCTGCGCACTGGAGATCAAAGTGTAAATTTTGCACCTCAAGATCCTGAAGCGGCAACAATGGATATTGACAATGAAAATGGAGCAGATAACAACAGGTCAGTCTGATATTCAGGATTGCACCACTCATATAAGTATAAACTGCATTCTCTATCTTGGATTGAAATGTTACACTAATGGGGTTTCATTATGAGTTAGGTTTTGCTGTCTTCCACATAAACAACAATTTTGCAGTTATGTTCTTTCAGATGATAGGGCAAATTTCGTATATTCAGTATAGAGTATCTTAACTTCTCGAGACTAGTCCAAATGTGCATTTTCCTAGATAAAGTAATTCGTAAGGTATGGAGTGTCGAAACAGTGTCATATGACTGTCACTGATCACAAGCAATGGTATGCCAGGAGTTGGCGTTAACATCCAGTTATATACAGATTGGATATTTTAGTAACTATATTTGTCATTCTCTTGTTCTGAACTGCTAACTCGTGCACCATCTTTACAGTGAACCGAATGGGCGAAACACAAAAAATGGATACAATGTTGGAGAGCTTGAGCAATGGTGTCTCTGTACACTGGGTTATCTCAAGTCATTTTCCCGCCAATATGCAAGTGAGGTTAGATTGCTATCTCTTATTGGAGGATCTCAATACTTTTATATGAAAATCTTGTAGGCAGCTGCCTAGTGCAAATTGGCAAGGGCCAATTCCTTATCTCATATCAAATGATCTCTTGCATGTCCTAGCAATGGTAATGGACAGGATAAGGTGTATCAGAGCCAAATATTGTATACTGAAAAATTGCTCTTGCCTTTACAAAAGCTTTACTTGAGCACATCATTTCATTGGCTTCTGATCGCACACTGATCATTTATCATTTATGATGTCGGGTACAGATTTGGTCAAACATTGCAATGTTGGATGAGGATGTCTTCGTTGGGGATGTTCACCCACTTATCCGAAAAGCTGCTTTCACTGGTTTGTGCAGATTTACCAATGAAGGGTCTCATCCTTGAATTTTTGACACCCTACCCACTTCCTTTCTAGAACGGAGTGTATTTGACCTGTATGATACAGAAGACAACTTTTAACCTTGTATAACTAATCAGATAGGCATGAAGATTTCTCCTTGATTTCTTGTGGGTTTTTCCCCTTTCCCTTGTTTCTGTCTCTTAAGGAAAATTTGTCTTGTAACTTTGGCTTTCTGGTAGTAATATCCGAGTATGCTTGGTTTGATGTTAATTTTACCTGAGGACTGAGGTTGATATATTGATGACTGATCCTATTATCAAGGGAAGTGTCAACGATCTGAAAAAACTGTTAAAAGTCACATATACTTTCCTCGCCAAGTTACAAGTCACTTTTTTGTCCTACTATTAGGCCAATGGGAGACATCATATCTCAGTTTCCAAGAGTTTCGGCATGAGTCATGGATATATGGTGCGATGGAACCCTGCCCAATGGCTGGGCCGAAAGCTTAAGCCGAGCCTTTGACAAGCATGTTTTATGTTTCGTACGCCGGTAGGATATAAATAAAAGCTCGTACCTTTAAGAGGCCTAGACAGCCGGAGCCAGAGACATTTTCTAAGATCAAAGCAACACACTAATAAAAAAAGAGTTGCGTTTGGAAAATGGAGAGGCTAGCGCTAGGACGTTTGGACGGACACCTGTGTCTACTCTACCTCGTTTGCTTGGATTCACGTGCCGCCGGTGCAGGCACAGTTTTGCGCGTACACATGGGACTGTCACACACTACCCGTATGACTTGCTCCCACCCCCGGCTCAATCCCTGTGTGGATGCATCGGGCGCATCGCGGGCTCAATCCCCGTGTTGACGCATCGGGTGTGGATCACCTCCATCGCTTCGAACTCTGCTGAGGAATCGCGCGGGCCTCTTCCACACCGTCGTCGCGCGGCCTACACCTCCTCACGGCGGCGGATCCAGGAAATATTTTAGGGAGAACTGAACAACACTGCTGCTCGATCTTAAGTCTCAGCCCTTCCCTACACTATAGAACTTTGCCTAAAAATTTATAGGGGCTCTACAGTAATTTGCACTGCTTCGGTTTGGATAGGGGGGCTTGAGCCCCCCGCCCCACTGCTGGATCCGCCCCTGCCTCCTCACACCGGCTGGCGGCGGCCTGCACCTCCTCTTGCGTTGGTGGTCGCGGCCTAGCCCTGCCGCCCTTGTCGACACCAACGCCGGTGGTCTGCACCTGCAACGCGAAATACTTGCCTGAAACAGATGAAACATTTGTAATATATGCTTACAACATGTGTATAGCCAGTGCAACATATGCAACACCTAGATAAAACAGTTGCAACATATGTCTAAAATAGATGAAACATTTTGAATAGACGCTTGCAACATACCTCTGAAACACTTGCAACACATGCAACATTCCGATATATTTTTGCAACATTCATATGAAACACTTGCAACATATACATCTGAAACATTTGAAACATACATTAGCAACATATGCTTTTAGCGCAACATCTCCTTGCTGAGGTCACGCGTTACGGCGACCACAACCTTCCTAGTAGGGAACTACGGTAGCGAAAGCACCTTGGCACGACGAGGGACGGGGCACGACGCACAACGAGGCGGAGTGGGCACGGCGTGGGATGGGGGCGTGGCGCGGTGCCGCACGGGATGGGGGGCGCGACAGGGGATGGCGGCAGCAGCGAGGTGGAGTGGGGCGGGCCGCGTCCAAATGGATGAACGCCCACTTCTAAACATTATCGTTTGGAAAACTATTGGCGTTATCTTGCACTCAGTTTGAAAAAAAAAGTTCACTATAAGGCCCCGTTCGTTGGTCTGAAACTTGGCTGAAACTGGCTGAAAACACTGTTCCGGCTGAATTGATGTGAGAGAAAAACACTGTTCCGGATGAAAAAAGAAGCCGAACAAGCCGAATATGGGGTAAGCCGAACTGGACCTAAGCTAGGTAAAAAGGACGGAAAGGGTAAAAACATGCTCCCATCATACTATTTTTTCTCTCTTAGTTGAGAGAAAAAATTAACATTACTCCATACCCTTTAGAAAGGGGACGCTTCTCTTGTGGATGTTTGGTAGCATGTAATGCTACCTAAGCTCGACTCCGCTCATGCAATATACGGAGTGCGGCATCCACGCATCAATCTCACAGGTCATACAGGTTGTATTTGCTCATGCAAATAACTAAAACTTTCTAGTTTTTTTCGGGGTACTTGCTTATAAAACCTTACTGTACCAAACACTTTCCTTTGTTAAATACGGTTGCAACTCAGTCTGCAGAGCTCATTGCGACGCCATTCGGGTACGGCAGGTCGGGCTTGAGCACGGTGACTTGCTTTGTCCTCACGTCGTACTTGCAGCCACTCCGTCGCGTCGGCCTTCATCATGATCTCCGTGTTAAACTAAATCTGCGCGGTTAGGTGGTGCTGCTTTTTGAAGTAGACGTCGCAAGTGGTCTGGTCTACGTCTTCCGGCACGCCATCTACTTTTTTTTTTCAGTCGCCAGCACCTCGGCCTCACCACCACCATCCGGCCCGACCTTCATTAGTCCCAGATACGATACGCGTCGGCGATGTAGAGGACACCGGTCTTGGTGAAGGACTGCAGGCACGGGCGCTGAGCGGGGCAGCGCAGATGCGGCTGGGCGGATGCTCACGGTCACCTCAGTAAGGACGCCGTGCACAGCAGGATGCGCGGACGTGGTCTAGCTCAGAGCCGACGGTGCTGCCGCCCCACTTGCCTCTGCCCCCTGGCCTCGGCCAGGCGGTCGAAGGCCAGGCTCTCGGCGCCGCTGCCACCGCTGGGCAGCGGATGGCAGAAGCTCCAGTCTCCAGAACCCAGAGCGTGGGCGTGGTTTTGATCGGCTCGGCGGCGCGAGGAGGGCAAGGGCGACGGCGAGCAGAAGCGACGCTGCCAGGCTAATACGGCCTGTTAGCCCCTTGATCGATCATTCACCAATGTTGTCGACCACACATTATGACTAGAAATAGAAGAAGGAAGGAAGAACCGAGCACATACTCAGCATAAGCATCAGCGCTGGCCGGAGCACTGCAGAGGAGATGACAAAATTAAACTCACTCTCTTTACTGAGTTACAGTGGAGAACTATATATACAACTCTACCCATCTAATTCTAGTACACAGACATGTCAGACTGCCACAGTGACTAGATATGACAACAAGACTGACTTTGGCGTCCGTCCCTGCTGTGGCTACAGTGCGGCAGGGGAACCTTGCGGCTATTGTCCCTGCAACGGCTACAGTGCAGTAGCAGGTAGCCCTTTCGGCGCTGTCTGTCCCTGCCGCGCGTTCACACAAGGAGAGCAGCATATTATTTAACAAAATTTTCTCTAATCCTGCTGCTAACCCCTGAATCCCCTCCATGCCGATTATCTCATTCAGCTCCGTGAACCGAAGATGGCCGGGCAACTTGGTGAGGACGTCCGCGAGTTGCCGACCAGTTTCGACGAACTCGATGACGATCTGCCCTCCATCGATACAGTCCCTGAGGAAGTGGAACTTGGCGTCAATGTGCTTGCTCCGGTCGTGGAGAACCGGATTCTTCGCGAGGGCGATGACGGGCTGGTTGTCCACCATCAATGCTGGTGGGTGAGCTTCCACACTGGTCAGCTCGCTCAGTAGCCGGCGCAGCCACACAGCTTGACACGCCGCTGTGGCCGCCGCCGCGTACTTTGCCTCACACGTGGACAGCGCCACCACCTTCTATTTCAGCGACAACCATGAGATTGGAACCGACCCGAGGAAAACGAGCATGCCAGAGATGCTCCGCCGTCCGTCGATGTCCCCCGCCATGTCTGCATCGCTGAACACAGTGAGCTGCAGCCTACTTCCGTAGGTCTTGGGGAAGACGATCCCCTGATCCACCGTCCCCTTGACGTAGCGCAGCAGCCGCTTCACCGCAGCCCAGTGATCCTTTCGGGGATCCTCAATGAAGCGACTAACGTAGCCCACGACGAACGCAATGTCTGGCCTCATGTGGACTAGGTAGCGTAGACCGTCGACAATGCTCCGGTAGAGTGTTGCATCTACCTTCGCCGTGGTACTAGCCTTCGTCAGCTTCAGTCGCTCCTCCATCGGAGTCACGCATGCTTGCACTCAGTCATGCCGCTTCGCTCCAACAGCTTCGAGGCATACGCGCTCTGACCGAGCGTGAGCGCCTCCTTCCCCTGTCTCGCCTCGATGCCGAGGTAGTAGGAGAGCGCGCCGAGACCGCTCATTCGAAAACGAGCCGCCATCTCGCGCTTGAAGCTGTCGATGTCCTCCGCACGCGCGCCGGTGACGATCAAGTCGTCCACATACACACCGACGATGAGCTCTTCCTTCCCCCGTCGCTGCGTGTAGAGCGCGTGCTCGGTTGCGCACCGTGTGAACCCAAGCTCGCCTAGCGTGGTGTCAAGCTTAGCGTTCCACGCTCGTGGGGCCTACCGCAGCCCGTAGAGCGCCTTGCGTAGTCGAAGCACCCTGTGCTTCGCTCCCTTGACAGCGAAACCCGGAGGTTGTCTGACGAAGACCGTCTCCACCAGCTCGCCGTTGAGGAAGGCTGATTTTACGTCCACGTGATGGACGCGCCAGTCCTTCGCTGCTACCAAAGCCAGAAGCAGTCGGACGGACTCCATGCGTGCTACCGGCGTAAAGACTTCCTCGAAGTCGATGCCCTCGCGTTGGACAAAGCCTCGAGCGACGAGACGCGCCTTGTGCTTGACAATGGCGCCGCACTCGTCCCGCTTGACCTTGTATACCCACTTCAGGCCGATCGGACGACATCCTGGAGGTGGATTGATGAGCTCTCAAGTCTCGTTTTTCTCGATCGCCTTCATTTCCTCCAGCATCGTCCGTCGCCAATTTGCATCGCGCTCGCCCAGCGCGAACGTGGGTGGTTCCTCTATACTGACGAGAAGCAGCTCTGGGTCATTGAGTAGCCGACCCGCCAGGCCTGAGGGCCCTGTGCCACCGACGATATCGTCCAGCCTACGGAACCGCACCTCCTCATCATCATGGAAGGCATCCACGAACTCAGTGATGTCGCTTGAAGGAGAGGCGACCTCGATCGGCGTCGATGGAGTTCCCTGTTCCGGTGGAGTGATCGGCACAGCACCTGGAGTGCTCGGCACTACTCCTGGACCGCTCGTCACCACTCCTGGAGTGGTCGGTACCACTGCAGGAGTGTTCAGCACCAGTCCTGGAGTGGTCGGCACCACTGCAAGACATCTCGGCTCCGCTACGGGAGCGTTCGACACCCGTCCTGGAGTGGTCGGCACCACTGTAGGACCGCTTGGAGTGTTCGGCACCGCCCCAGGAGTGCTCGACTTTGTTGCTGGAGTGCTCGGCACCTGCTCTCCAGCGTCTCCACCACCATGGATGACCAAATGCTCGACGACGAAGGTGCTGGTGAAGCCGCCAGCTTCCCCCGTGCCCGGACTGTTCCAGTCCCAGGCCGCCTTCTCGTCGAACATGACGTCGTGCGAGACAAGCACCTTGCCCCCGCGTGGGTCGTAGAGCCGGTACGCCTTGGTACCTTCTGTGTAGCCTAGGAGCACTATCGGTGTGCTCCTGTCCTCCAGCTTGGTGAGGACCGGCTTTGTCTTCCTAATGTGGCCGCTGCAGCCGAATGTTCGGAGGAAGGACACGTTTGGCTTGTGCCCATACCAAGCTTCGAACGACGTCTTGCCCTTCAGGGCCTCGGTGGGCGCGCGGTTGAGGATGAACACCGCCGTTGTCACCGCCTCACCCTAGAACCTTGCCGGCATGCTCTTGACCTTCATCATGGATCGAGCCATGCCGACCACCGTCTGGTTCCGCCGCTCCACCACGCCATTCTGTTGTGGCGAGTACAACGCGGTGTGGTGTCGCACCACACTCTGATCCGCACAGTACGCAGCGAACTCCACTGAAGTGAATTCGCCGCCCCTATCAGTTTGCAGCATGCGTAGCTTCTTGCCGCTCTCCGCCTCCGCGCGCGCCTTGAACTTCTTGATCGCCTCCGCCGCCTCGTCCGTATTCGTCAGGAGTTGTAGCCACATATAGTGACTGCAATCATTCACGAGCAGGAGGAAGTACCGCCGACCACCGTTTGTGGCTAGCGTGATTGACCCGTAGAGATCGTCATGGACAAGCTCGAGAGCGTCCACCGTGCGATACTTGGCCACCTTTGAGAACAGCAGCCTCCTCTGCTTCCCGGCCAGGCAGCTTCACACAGCTCGCCTCCGTGCTTGATGTGGGGTAGCTCTCTGACCATCTTCTCCAGCCGACCGAGCACGTCGATGCTGAGATGGCCGAACCGGGCATGCCACAGCCACGGCTCCTCGGTGTGCCGTGCTGCCAGGCACACCGGCTGCTCCACCTTCAAGTCGAGCAGGTACAGTCGATTCCGAGACCTCTTCACCTTGGCAAGAAGGCGCTGCTCCCGGTCCCTGATCTTAAGGACGCCGTCCTTGATCAGTACCTCGCTGCCGCGCTCATCCAGCTGACCAATGCTGATGATGCTTGAACGTAGCTGCGGGATGTAATATACATCCATTAACGCGCGATGCTCGCCGTTCTGGCACCTGAAGATGATGGTGCCGCGCCCTTGGATCTCCACCCTTGAGCCATCACCGAACTTCACCGTACCAGTCACGTCGTCATCGAGCTCGAAGAAGACTGCTTTGGAGCCCATCATGTGGTTGCTGGCGCCGGAGTCCAGGTACCACCGCTGCTCCTGTTCACCGCCCACACGTCCGAGGTGGACTTGGGCGCGCGGTTCGTCGAGGTAGACAGCTTTGAGAGCCTTCCCAGGCCCTTTCACCGCCGTCGCCTCTCCCTTCTCCTTGGCCTCAACGTCGTGCAGTGCACAGAACGTCGCTATCAGGAGAGTGACCTCATCATCATCATCAGCCTGTGCCAAATGAGCCTCAACCTTCTTCTCCTGCTTGCGATTTGGGCACTCCTTTGCCCAATGGCCCGTCTTCCCGCAGCGCCGGTAGGCGTTGGGGTCGACCTTCTTCTTCTTCTCCGAAGAAGCCCTGCCGCGGCGCTTGTCATCGCCAATGCGGCTGGAGGAGGCTTCCCCGGAGTTCCTTCGGGCAGCCCACTCCTCCTCTGTCAGCAGCAGCTTGTCGCTGTCTGTCGTTGCTGTGGCCTGCTCCATGCGCTCGTCCACCGCCCGTAGACGGCCTGTCACATCCTCAATGGTGAGGGTGGACAGGTCCAGCATTGTCTCTATGGAGAGAGCGATCTGGATGTACTTCATCGGCACGGAGTGGAGGTACTTGGAGACCGCCTCTTCTTCGTCGATGGTGACACCGTGGCTCCCCAGCTTGCTGATGAATGACTGCAGGCGGAGAGAGAAGACCTCCTGAAGGGTCGAGATAGCGACTAGAGGGGGGGGGTGAATAGTCTTTTCTAAAACTTAATCGCGTCGGCTAACCGATACAAATGCGGAATTAAAACTATCGGTCTAGCCAAGACTATACCCCACTATATATGTTCACTAGCACCTTGCAAAGATAACAATTATGCAACCAAGGTGTCGGGCTAGCTAGAGCTCTCCTAAACAATTCTAAGAGCAAGGTTACACAAACCTATGCCACTAGTATTTTAAGCAACAAGAGAGCTCCTACACATGCTAGTAAGTAAAAGCACAAAGCTAACGATGCTCACTAGCAATGCTCAATAACAAGGCAACCAATGCCTAATTAGAGAGCGCAAATACTTAGCTACACAAACTAAGCAATGTGACTAACAAGGTTACTAAAACCAAATTAGCCACGCAAGGGAGCTACTTCTATGCTACACAAGCAAGAAGGTAATTAGCAAGCTACACAAGCTATCTAATTATAAGAGCAACTACAGAAGCTTAATATGTATAAAAGTAATAGCAAGCTTGTGTAATGGGGATGCAAACCAACGGGAAGAACAAGGTTGACACGATGATTTTTCTCTCGAGGTTCACGTGTTTGTCAACACGCTAGTCCCCGTTGTGTCGACCGCTCACTTGGTGGTTCGGCGGCTAATTAGCATCACCCGCTAAGCCCGCACGTCGGGCGCCGCAAGAACCTACCCCTTGAGTGAGGGTAGCTCAATGACACGCTTTACTAGAGTTGCTCTTCGCGGCTCCCGTGGGGCGAGCACAATGCCCCTCACAAGCACTTCTCCGGAGCGCCACACAAGCTTCTTGCGCGCTTCGACGGAGACCACCACCAAGCCGTCTAGGAGGTGGCAACCTCCAAGAGTAACAAGCACCACCGGCTTGCAACTCGATCACCTAGTGCCACTCGATGCAACCTCACGATGCAATCGCACTAGAATCGCTCACTCACACAATCGAATGATCACTATCAAGTATATGTGTGATGGAGGGCTCTCAAGCACTCACAAGCATGGACACTAAGTCCCTTGAGGTGCTCCACACCAGCTATGGCCGAAGGCCACTTCTATTTATAGCCCCAAGGGCTAAACTAGCCGTTACCCCTTCACTGGGCAAAAATCGGGCCGACCGGACGCTCCGGTCGTGTTGACCGGACGCTGGACCTCAGCGTCCGGTCGCCCGCAGACGGCCACGTGTCCCGGTTCCAACGGTCACTTGACTTGACCGGACGCAGCAACTTTCAACTGACCGGACGCTGAACCCCCAGCGTCCGGTCGTTTCCAGTAAGGTACCGACCTCGACCGGACGCGTCCGGTCACACTCCAGCTTCTGCGTCATCGTACGTCAGCCTGACCGGACGCACCCTGCCAGCGTCCGGTGCATTCAGATCCAGCGTCCGGTCAGTTGACCGACGCCAGCATCTTTGCGATCAACTCATTTTCACTTCTAACTTCTTCACCCTTGCTCAAGTGTGCTAACCACAAAAATTTGCATCCGGCGCAATAGAAAATAGGCATTCCATTTTCCCGAAAGAGCACCCAAACCCATCTCACCCCTGCAAACACCACCTCCTTTGTAAATGTGCCAACACCACCAAGTGTACACCACCATGTGTAAGTGTGTTAGCATTTTCACAATCATTTCCCAAAGGATGTTAGCCACTCAACTTGCCACGCCACTCGATCCTAACGACAATGCAAAGTTAGATCACTCGAGTGGCACTAGATGACCAATATGCAAACAAGTTTGCCCCTCTTGATAGTACGGCCATCTATCCTAAACTCGGTCATAAACTTCTCTACACACCTATGACCGGTGAAATGAAATGCCCTAGGTTATACCTTTGCCTTGCGCATTCCATTCCATCTCCTTCAATGTCGATGCAACACATGCACCAACACGATCAACAATGATATGATCCACTTCATATCATCACGTGATCATATTGGTTCATCGATCTTGACTTTACTTGCTCTTCACCGTTGCCATCGTCCATCGGCGCCAAGTCTTGCTCAAGCTTCACCGCCACGCGGTCCATCACTCCAAAGCCTTCGACTTGCCCTTCACGCTTGCAACCGGTCCATTAAGCCAAGTCTTGTCTTGATCTTCTCCACCTTGATCACATGACTCAATGTCATGTCTTATGTGCATTTAAGCTCCTTCATCATCACATGTGTGAGCTTTGCAACATTTCCAAGCCATTTTCACCTTCATGGCATATGTTGCTCACACACATGTACCTGTGGACTAATCACCTGTGTATCTCACATAAACATAATTAGTCCACCTAAGTTGTCACTCAATTAACAAAACCAAACAAGGACCTTTCACCTCCACCGACTCACCATCCTTGAACTTCAGGTTGGCGTACTCCTGCTTCAACAGCTGGGTCGTCGCCTTCTTTGCGTGATCAGAGCTGACGCGCATCACTGCAATGGCCTCCCACGCCTTCTTAGCAGACTTCTTCGCCACCAACGGCTCCCGGTACTCCGCAGGCACAGCAACGATGATGGCCTCCAGTGCTGACATGTCATCTTCTTCTACGTCGGTGCCCTTGTCGATGGCGTTCCAGAGCCGTCGGGCTCTGAGCTTGACCTTCATGGTTACCGCCCACTCGCCATAGTTGGTACGAGTCAGCGTCGGCCAACTGGTGCCGCTGACCTCCCGCACCGTGCGCACAACGACCTCCTGTCGTGGCTGGGCAGCCATAGCAGCGCCACTGCTGTCGCCCATCTCCTAACCGTCCGTTATCGCCAGCTGTTAGTCCGACGACGGCGCTTGTACGTCTCCGATACCACTTGTTAGCCCCTTGGATCTCTGGCACGGGTGAGCCGACCACTCACCAGCGTTGCCGACCACACACTATGGCTAGAGGTAGAAGAAGGGAGGGAGAACAGAGCACACACACTCAGCACAAGCACCAGCGTTGGCCGGAGCTCTGCAGAGGAGATGGCAAAACTGAACTCGCTCTCTTTACTGAGTTGCAGTGGGGAACTATATATACAACTCTACCCATCTAATCCTAATACACAGACATGTCAGGCTGCCATGCTGCTACAGTGACTAGATGTGACAGCAGGGCTGACTTTGACGCCTACCCCTGCTGTGGCTACAGTGCGGCAGGGGAGCCTTGCAGCGCCTGCCCCTACAGAGGCTACAGTGCAGTAGCAGGGAGCCCTTTTGGCACCGCCTGTCCCTGCCGCGCATTCACACAAGGGGAGCAGCAGATTACTTAACACGCCCCATCTCGATCACGTTCTTCGTATATGGAGCTTCGTACTTGGACTTTTCATCAGATCCGAGTAGATTAGGTCGCTACAATATCAACAAAAATTAACTTGTACTGTGAAATCCAAAAGTCTAGCTTTGAGATAGGAGAACAATTAGATGTGTCTCCACCTTGTTTGCTAAAGAACCTAGGTGTCTGTACAATGTGTATGTGATGGCTCTGGTGCGTGATAAACAAGGACAATAGCTCCACACACACTTCCTCAAAAACCTGGGTACAATATCTATAATCAGTAGAATTCCCAGTCCAACTACAGATGCACTATATTGTGTATTCAGTCGACACAGCAGCTTTAAAAGACCACAAAAGAATCTCAATTCATCATCTGTTATAAGTTTTATTAAATGTTCAATAACACATTTAATGAAATCAGGCAATAACCAGCACTGGAGGCTCTCCAGAACTGGGTGCAGAATGGATTTAAGAAACCATTTTCATCCTCTTACACGAGAATGCATATACATCACTATTCTACAAAATCTGTAGATCATAAATTCCAAGTGTATTTTACACAATGAAGTGAGTACATGCAACACACATAAAAAGCATAAAGGCATTCGGCTTAATTTGGGCACAGATAACAAAGTTCAACACACTACCTAATCCAACATTTACACTTCTTGGTTGTACTCTTTTCACAGTATCCACGGCTTGTGTGGATTCTTCTACCTAGTTCTTGTACCTCATCACTTTAATTCTTCCTATAAGAATTTTGCTTCCTGGTTTAAAATTTAAACCGAGTTGTCTAATTGCTTCAATGACTTGATAGCTAAGATGGTGTTATTTTGGTTCATGTTAAGCCACAGGGACAACAAAACAGTTCAAGCAGGGACTGGGACCTGAGATAACATTATATGCACACTGTTCTCAAATGAATAACGATCTAAAAAATGTTGGTGAAAAATACCTGCTTCAACTCCAGTCTACATACTGATACAGTGATACTACATGAGGTGAAACTGATATTCGGTAGTACCAGCTAATCGCAAGCAATCTCCTCTGACCTGTTCAAGATTACACAAAGCATCAGGCAAAGAAAACGAAATGGATAAAAAATTAATATTTAGAGTTTCTTCTGCTAAGATGAAACATACCCATTGAAACAGACACACATCAATGCATGCTTACACTACCGCAAGACGCAGCAGTACTGCTCCCAAATTCCAGAGCCTTGGTTCACATAATTTCCAATTTAGGAAAGGGATTAAGAGAATGCTTGATATCAAGTTCGTATGTTCCAAACACAACATCATGCCCCTTCTCTACAGCTGCAATCTATAAAAGAATCACCACCATACCTCACCCCCCACCACACACACAAGCTGAAAGCATAACTCATGTTACCTGTGCTGCCTCCAATAAGGAACCGAATGCCAGTAACCAAAAGTGGATGCTGCAAACTGTATGCAAACAGCGAATGGCTAAGGTAAATGTGGAGCACAGATCTCATCTTACATCAGTCTGAGTAAATTCATTTGTTTTCCACTGTAAAAATATACTGAGATAGCTGCAACCAGCATCATGGAGCACAGATTGCAATGTTAATCCAATATCAGCTGTTCACTGTGTGACATTCTGTGCAATTCCGATTTTTGAACACATCATCAGCTGCTTATTGATTCCATTGAAACCCGAACAAGTCTTAGTAGTTCATTCACATTGTTGAAGTTAAGATCCAAGACTGTTTTTACCGAAGCAAGGCCATCATCAACACCACCTCTTTCCTTACTCCCAGCAGCAGATGCAATCACAAACTCTGCTTTTCGAGTTGCATCGAATGCCAAGTTCACATCATTTGTCTAAAACAGTCAAGAGAAAAAAAATCAATATATACAGACACTATTACCGAATGGTGATGCACTGAAGTGGCATTATCCTAGCTTGGTTTGATATATGCAAATCAGCCTTACAGTAATATACAGTTAGTCCTGATGGTTAAGAAACACAATCATAATCTACTTAATTTCAGGTTACTCGCGTACCTCAAATGGTATGGCCATATGACAGCATGAGAACAGGGGGCGGGGGAAGCTTATTCTTCTTCAGTCAAACTTAAATTATGTGCAGCTACTCCAAAATTCTCAACTTCATTTAATTTAGAAGCTTCTACTCCCTCCGTCCCAAAAAGAATGTAAATCTTGTTTCCCGAGGAATCAAAGAATCTTAAGTTTGACTAAGTGTATAGAAGACATTATCCATTTGGGTCTCTATTTAGGTTTATTATGAAAATATATACAATGATTAATCTAATGATACTTATTACACATCATAAACATCAGTATCTTTTTATATGTATGTGGTCAAAATTAAGAATGTTTGACTTCTTAGAAAACGAGATTTATATTCTTTCTGGGACGGAGGGAGTAAGTTCTAACTCATATCGTCATCCGCCATTGCTATTGCTATGCTCAAACACAGCCATTATAATGAAAATGGGTGCCATTAAGTGTATTGTCAGTGATCAGATCCGTGTGATCTGCATGGTTTTATTACCAACCAAAATGCTAACAACAGCCAGGGCAGCTACCTAACGAGGGCCTGTTCTTGTAACCTAACAAAACTTTTCTTCTTCCATTACTGAAATGATGTGTAGATCTCTTGCGCATTTCAGCAAAGAAAAACGAGAGCCAGTGCCATTTCCAATAATTCTATTGATACTGTAATCATAGCTTGGCAATATAAAGCCTTGCAAGGGAGTCTTGAGTGCTGGAGAACTGACTGGCCCAACCTTAACTAACAACTTATATCGTTATTAGTAATACTGATAGATGCTGCAGTACCAAACTCCTTATTTATTTCCACTGTGAGTATTGTTAGTACAGAACAACTATAAAAAAAAACTAAATCAGATTATATAGTATTAGAAGGGCGGGCCTGGTGCAAGCGGTAGAGTCTTACCGCCTGTGACCGGAAGGTCCCGGGTTCGAGTCGCGGTCTCCTCGCATTGCACAGGCGAGGGTAAGGCTTGCCACTGACACCCTTGCCCAGACCCCGCACAGAGCGGGAGCTCTCTGCATGGGTACGCCCTTTTTAGATTATATAGTATTACATTGCGATCAATTCTTCCTGCTAGAAATAGGCCCTGACATTTCACACTTAGAAAGTTACAAACAAGATGGCAACAACAAATTGAAATTCAATTTCGAAAATGCTTCTCATTCAGGGACAGAAAGTTCTACCAAGCTGAAAGTGAAATCAATTTGTTCTTGTTAACAGCCTGTTGGGACATTTAAAAAGGTACTTACATAGGCAAGTAATCTCAACAAGTGAGCTTGGTTGTGAACAGCTAGTGGCAAATGATTGCCTGGCACATGGGGTGAATTGCCACCCTTCAATGAGGCCTTTGATAATCCATGGCTATTTAAATTATCAATATCTGGGGTAGAAGATGATGGTGATTCACCTACATAACAGCAACACATTAAATGCAACAACAACAACAAAGCCTTTTAGTCCCAAGCAAGTTGGGGTAGGCTAGAGTTGAAACCCAACACATTAAATGCAAATATAGAAAAGGTTCACAGTGGCACAAAATTGTCATGAAATTATTAAAACAAAGTTTGATAACATGTACTCCCTCCGTTTCAAATTATAAGTCGCTTTGACTTTTTTGGTACATCCATTTTGCTATGTATCTAAGTATAATAATATGTCTAGATACGTAGCAAAATAAATGAATCAAAAAAGTCAAAGCGACTTATAATTTGGAACGGAGAGAGTACCATAGAACTTGCAAGAGAAGAGCAATGAAGCAATTAAAAAAATGTGTTATACTAAATACATGCAGTGCAAATAAAAAACCTTCCAGACTTTAAAATATCGTTAGTCTGAGTGGAAGGCCTGTGTCAGATCAGGTATAACCAAAATACCTGAAGTGTAACACCAGGTCTTGTATAAACTACTACTACTTCTGTCTCACAAAGAATGTCTCACATTTCGAGGACAAATTAGTGAACAATTAAAATGACACATGTACCCCTATGCTTTTTGTTCCCCCCATGTGTTGGTTAGACCAAGGTGAAGGGCGGGCCTGGTGCAAGCGGTAGAGTCTTACCGCTTGTGACCGGAAGGTCCCGGATTCGAGTCGCGGTCTCCTCGCATTGCACATGCGAGGGTAAGGCTTGCCACTGACACCCTTCCCCAGACCCCACACAGAGCGGGAGCTCTCTGCGCTGGGTACGCCCATGTGTTGGTTAGACCAAGGTAAATGATTGTATCCACAAACTCTATACTATATTGCCATCATGCTCCTATATAACACTACTTTTAGGATATCATACCTATAGTTGAGGGCCCGACATACTAGTCCTAAGCTACAGTTGCATTCTTTTTGGGACAGAGGGTATAGACTATTTCTGGCATTTGCCTGGCCACAATAGCTGGATTTTGTGTTGACTTTAATGATTCTAACCAAGTTTAGGGGACTTATTAGAAGATTAATGATATGAGGATTTTCTTCAGTTACACCATGATAACCAGTACAAAGGACATTGAATACAAAGCGTTCAAAGAAATAAATTAGGTTTCCAGAAGATTGAATTATTTAAAATTTGAAATTCTATTGTACAAATAAGGGTCAAAAGTTGTTTGTGCATCAAGTACCTCGGGCTATCTGTACAGCTGCCTGCAGTTCCTGTCGATCTTTGCTTGCACTACGGTGTTTGTAGTATGCAGCCTTGAGGTAAGCAACTTCTACACACTTATACACTAAAGCAGCATGCAGCAGCCATTTTTTTGCACCGTTCATATTCATAAGCACAAAAACTGGCAAGTGAAAGAACCTCATTTAGCATGTAACACACTTAGAACAACATGACTATGAAAGTATCCACAGCAGCAAACTTAGAAACAATTTCTGTGGAATCATGAAAGTATCCATAGTATCCATAGCAGCAACATGACTAAGCAGCAGCAGCATCTCAACTACTCCTTATGCATTAAAAACTTAATTCAATTCAATATGGATTGGAGCGACGAGTAATCACTATGTGCCTACATTCATATAAAAGCCACAATTAAATTAGTTTAGCATATCCAAATTAACTGTTGGATGGTGTCAAGAAGAAAGCTAATCTAAATTCGTAGTTTTACCTTAATACTTTTTAGATAATGAGTTTTACCTTAATATAGTTCTACTCTATGTTCTTCATTTCACAACCGCAATGAAACGAGTCCACCAGGTAATAGCAACTGAATATCATAAAGACAAAGTGTGTGTATAGCTTACTTGCATAATTTTGCAGTTTCAGAGTACATCTTCATTGACCGAGCTCCATCACCTGGCCTTGAAATGTCAAAACTAGGAGTTTCTAGAAGAAACGCAACATGCAGAAATTTCAAAGCCGCCTCAAAGTACAGACCTGTACTTTCGAGTTCTTGTCCTTTATTCTGCAGGGAGATTTTTTCCCAGAGAAATTGTAAGGAAAAATTCATATCATGAGACAATGGTAGATCATAATGATATAAAATTTGATGCAATGAGGGTGAACAACCTTCAAATCATTCGCCTTATGCTTTAGATCTCTAGCTTCCTTGAGAGCAAATGTAATCATACTACCATCCTTCCTCGTTGGACTTGTGCCCAAAATACTTGAAGTCGCTTGCTTAACAGTGCCATGTTGCACTCCAGTTTCCACATTGAACCTCACTAACTTTGCTTTCATTTTCAATGAATCAGATTTTACTGAAGTAGGGCAGACCTTTTGTTTACCTTCTTTCAAAGGAAAATTGACAACTTGATTAACAGGGTTCTGAATATCTTGATTATCGATTCTAAGGTGAAGTTTTTCTTTTTTAAATGACATGCCCAGCCGCTGAGCAGTTCCACTACCTTGGCGAACTTCAATGTTCTTACTTTCATGTTGAACGGGACCAGACTCAGTGTTCAAAGCTGTAGCCATTCTGTCAAAAGAATGCTGATCAGGTAGTGGTGAACGGCCCTCCATATTAAAGTCCTTTTTATCACCAGAAGGATGTTCTTTCTTCTCACTGTGAAAGGGTACATCCAAAGCATTAACATTCTTGACGTTTTCCAATAAATCATACCCTGAAGCAATATTTTCCTTGCGTAAAGACATGTCACTAGTTTCATGTGAACCCCTCATTGTTTTTGCCTTTGCAAGCAAAAATTTAGGTTCATCAGGAACTTCCACACCATCTGAATCACACATGTGGTCCTGGCCTCTGTCAATTTGATGACAATCCTCAATTTTAGTTTTCTTATATGTTTTCTGTTCATCTTGATCAATCCCTATTTTAGTCTTTACCTTGGGATGAGCCTTGGTCCTTTCCATAATACCTCCTGGGCATAAACAATGAAATTATGTGTCAGCAAGAAATTTGGATAACGGAAGGCTACACAGAATGAAAACTTATTAGAAGGTATGTGTATCAGACAGATCATACATAAAGAAAAAACAAAAAGGAAAGAACCTTCATCTGAGTAGCTACTGTGATTCTTGTGCTTAGGCTTCAGCTTTTCAGAAATGAGATCAGATGATTTGCTCACTGGCCTGGGACCATGTTTGCTCACAGAATCTCTCTCGGAACTGTAGCGCGTGTCATCAGTAGTTCTTTCATCTCTGATAGGGTCCTGTTGGTTGCTCATGGAAGGAGTCAAAGATGGTGTGTGGTAAGAACTCTCAGCCAGATCTTTTCCATTGCTTGGAGCATTTTTCCTTTTCCTACTACGTTCAAACTGTCCACTTATATTATAGGCGCTGGATGTTGCTGTACCTGTACCTGCAGTATGAGGACTACCTGAAGAAAAAGTTGTGGCGGTCGCTGGAATGGCAAACAATGCATTCAGAGCCTCTGTTGTTTCATCCTCACTGATGTCACATCTATTCATCCCAGGCCTGCAAATAATTTGAATTATTTTTTAGTAATGGAAAATTTGTGCTCTTATTATACTTATGATCCAAGGATCATATGAACCCCATTCTGAAAAGATACTACATAGCTGTTGCATTTGCACACCTCATTGTACTTACACAGCTCACGGGGCACTTAGCAAAATAGGTGAAAATAGGTGGAGAATTAGAATGCAAGATAATTCCAAAACTAATAAGTATAACGAAATTTAGCTATGTTATAAGAAATGGCATTGAGGTATACGTTTAGTTGATTTTCTCTTTTTCTTCAAAATGATAATTGCTTTGAGTATACGCTAACCGGGTAACTGACAACTCACAAAATGTAAGATGCTCATTTATCATATGCAAACATTGCTGCACTATAAAGAAGGATAGACAAATGGATATACGTGGACCACAAAAAAATGAAGTATTTCAAGCCCAAGCATAGATTTGAACTTACAGCCAGTGAAGCATGGTACATTTCCACTTTTTTGGAAGCACAGAAAGGTTCGTTCCATAGGGTAGAAGACGCAATTTATGGCATATGTCACAGCGTACCCAGTGGTCCTTGATCACAACTGGTGCAGGAACAGGATCTGCATTCATAGTTGCTATACACTGCTGGTCGGCTGCATATACAACTGTCCGTGCTTTACACTGGCTGGGATCTCCTTCCTTGCAAAACCAACTTCAAACCCATTCTCGTTATTTGTGTTCATCATCTTCTCGTTTTGGCTGGCAGGCACTTGGATGTTAACTTCCTTGTTCATGATTGCACTAGCATCGCCTTTATATTTTCTAGTCTTTGTATCCATTTCCCCAGACCCCGCACAAAACACAACAAATGTTACACTACTAATCTATTGCACAATGCTGAGAAGAGACATGTTGCAACCCGAAATACCAAATGATACTCAGAATGTAGAATGGGAAAAAGTTCATACAGTTAACAGTCCTAAATATAGAAGTATCCGTAAACCCTTTAACCCTTGCTAAAAAATTATACATCTTCAATTTGTTATGTTTAGTCCCATATGGAAATTGATGGTGGGAGATCAGAGATCACAACTCATAAGGTAGGGCCAGCCAGCAGCCGCAACTCTCACCCATTAGGCTAGTCTTTTTTGGGTTAATTTAGACCCAATCCTTTGGTTGGTTATGGGCTTCGGTGGATCTGGGTCTGCTAGGGCACCGGCTCACGAGTATGGTGAGCTAACACAGTTAAAAATAGCCAACACTACTTTTTAATCACTCTGGTTAGCTGGTCTTTTAGCACAGAACAAAAATCAATTAGTGCATATCACGAGACCATGAAACATCTACCATTCAATTTCCTTGTAGAGATGAAGCCATGAAAACGCTCGGCCAAATTTGACAATTGAGGTACCACCACATAGATATGTACCACTATTCATTTCCCGGAATCAAACAGTGAAACAGAGGAATGCACTCCCTCGCACCACTTAAGGGCTTGTTTGGATGCCCATGTTTCCACCTTGATCCATGTGTGTTGAGGTGGGTTGGTGTGCTAGTTTGAATTCCACACCCATCCACCCGACACACATGGATTGAAGTGGATTAATGAGCATCCAAACAAGGCCTACTGTACTAGGACGCTGAATGTATACTCAGAGCGCTCACTGAACCAAAGCAGGCCAACTGATGAAGTATTGAAGCGCCAAGCCAAACCATACAAAGCTCCCAAAACCACTCTGGCGAAGAATTTGGCTATTGGAGCAGCTCCGCTTACCGAAGTGAATTGGGCCCCTCCCGCACCGAATTCAGCAGCACAAACAAACCACCGCTGAATCAACTGTAGCCCGAGAGCGTGAGGGAGGAGGGCAGCCAGGCCTGGGAGGCGGGGGTACTCCCAATGTAGGAGAGAGCGACGTCGGGATCGACGAAGGCCTCGCCGTCGGTGTCGGAGCAGGCCTCCCGCTCCTCAAGCTCCTGTCTCGCCCGCCACCCTGCCGCTCCGGGACCCCGCGCTCTCCCGCCACGCTCCTCGCAGCGACTGCATCCCGCGGCCCACAAGCTGCATCAGCAGGCTCCTTCCGGCCCCGCGCATGGCCGAGCTGACCCGGCGAAGGTCCTCTCACCGCACGGGGAGGTTTCGTCCCGTCGACGTCTCGATCGAGGTCCTCGCCCTAGGTTTCGACAACCAAAACTTGCTTGCGCGCAGTGCAGTGGCCGTGTCGCGTTGGTAGGTTGGCCGGCCGTGTCGGGATGGTGAAGGTGGGCACGGCGGCCTGTTTGTTTCGGGTTGCGTCTTCTCGCCGCAGCCGCTGTTTTCTTCCTCTCCGGCTTCTCCCGCTCTTCCACGGCTCTACCGAACAACTGATCCCGCTGCTGTTTTTTTTTTTTTTTTTTTTTTTTTTTGGGGGTGATGCGGTCTGCGGGCTGCGGCGGATGGAACCGGACGAATATTTGGGTGCTCTTTCAGGTAGTCGTACGAGTCATGCCGATCGCGTGGCGCCGTCACGTGGCTACCTACAGGACCGATCAGTGAAATGGTCCAGGGACGCACGGCCCGTGAATAGCCCAATGCGCGGGCGCACCGGCCCATGAGCATGAGTAAGGGCCTATTTGATACCTCGGATTAGCTCCTGAAGTAGTTTATAGCTTGCTTTGATGGAAAATCCTGACCATTTGCTATTGTAGATATCATACCAACTATAATTTGTTTCGATTCTATTATTATAATAAAGAAATTTGTATATTGGGTTACATGCACAAGCCATTATTCATGAGAATATCATGTTTCACTGGAAGCAAGATACAATTCTTTCATTTTACTTTACTTTAGAATTCCACTATAAATATTTGCTTGGGAGCGGGAACTATGATATTCGAATGAACAATATAATCCCCATACGTAGGGCATTGAAGAAAAATAAATCTTATACGTTTCGCTGCGGTCTAATCCATCATAATCCGTATAGAGATTAGAGTGGATTGAAATATGAAACTTCATATAGCGCCTAGGATCCGCGCACAGACAGAGCTTTGGCTACTGTTCGACTGCTGTTGGCCAATCTTGTGCCGCCACGTGGATTGGTCAGTCTTGTGGATTGGTCAATCTTGTGCCGCCACGTGACCATCACCTCACCGTAAGTACACAAGAGGCATTACTATGTGGCGATCTTGCTACTTCAGTTGGTAGTGAGCTAAGCAAATTGGGTTATTTGAAATTAGCATTGTGCCTCTAGCTTTATAGTCACGCTGTCCTCCTTCTGTTTGCATTGTTATATACTCAAGTCCCAAAATAAGTCTCAATAACTACTACAGAAAAGGTTTATAGCAACGGCTCAATTTTTTTTAGGGGCGGCTGGGGATGGAAGCGTCCCTACAGTGGGCGTGCTCGGGACCCATAAGACCAGCCGCTCCTACAAATGGCACAATAGGGGCGGCTGGTGATACGAGCCGCCCCTACAAATGGGTCTGTTTGTAGGGGCGGCTTACTCACCAGCCGCCCCCGGTGTTGCGATTTGTAGGGGTGGCTCAATCACCGGCTGCCCCTACAAATGCTGCACGTACAAAAGGCTGCAGCCCCTTGAGTTCATAAAATTTCTAGAGAGAAAGAAAAGAAAAAGAGATCCACGATTTCCTATTCAGTCCACGATTTTCAGTTCGGCCCAAGATTTTCTGTCCGTTGATCCACGATCGGGGTGGATGAGATATGCGTAAAACTCAAACCCTAACTTCTTATCCCCTCCCCCCGGCACCGCGAGCCGCCTCACGGCCCCACCGCGCGGCCCCCTGCCGCGAGCACGCCTCCCCGCCCCCCAACCTCCGGCGGGAGCGCGCCGCCCGCGCGCGACGACGTCCTCCCCATAGCCTTGCACTGCGCCCTCTCCCCGTAGCCCTGCACCGCCGCACCAGGCCCGCCCAGTGCCATGATCTAGCGAGCCTCGAGGCATGGGCAGCTGATGCCGCGACGCGAGCAACAGGCCAGCCTCGACGCGATGACGCCCTAGTGATGATGCGGTCGCCGGATCTCATTGAGGAGGATGTGGGTCGTCTTCCGCTGGGGCTGCGTCGATCTATGAATGGTGGTGGCATCAAGGTATGAGTAGTCCATATCTACGGCGGTGACTCTCCTTCACTTGCTTCCTCTCCGGCCACCGCGCACCCCTCTCTCTGCCACTGCCTCACTTGATTCCTCTTCGAGCCGCTGGCTGCACGCCACGCCATGGCCGTGCCGTGCTCGCCACACTAGGTTGCTGTGATTTCCAGGGCATAGCACTGATGTGGTGAGCTCCTACTTCTCATGGATGAATGCGTGAATCGAATTCGGGTATATTGATTGGAGATCTGGGTTAGGGGTTGCTGATCAGATCCGTTTTAGTGTTGGAACATGGTCATATATGTGGTCTTCTCCTTGAATTTTTAGCTGTCGTACGTAGTTTTAGGTATAATGATTGGGGATCTTGACTAATGGAATATACATTAATCCTGCATAATTGGTCTTGACTTCGTGGAATATCTATGTTACGCACTAGTACTTGGCTGTTATGTCTATGTTTATATATACTGATGATTTTTGTAGCCTTCAATTGCATGGAGCTCACCTATTTCATAAATTCATTGTTTATTTAGATATGAACGTATGATCAAAATGCTTCTCGGAGGTGCTTGTTACTATCTGGTTGACAACAAACTAATCAAAGTGCTGATGGATGCCAATTTTCTAATTTTGTTTTTCTATTGCTCTCAGGTAACTTGAGTACCTAGCTAGAGAGTACCAAATCCAACTGAATAACTTGGTTTGCTGATCATCGTCAGCCGCCCCTACCATACCATCTCTACAAATCAGCCGCCCCTTCAAATGCTTATTGTACTGGTGCATCTCGTATTTCAAAGAGTTAAACAATCTTAAATTTGACTAAATATGTACCAAAAATACTAATATTTATGATATCAAACAAGCATAATTAGATTAATCACGTTATATATTTTCATAGTAAATAAACCTATTTGAAGATACACATGTTGATACTATTTTCTTTAAACATATAGTCAAAGTTAAGATTAGCTGACTCATCGAAATATGAGATGAAGATTTATCTGGGACTGAGGGAGTAGTAGTTTAGGCTGATCACCAGGAGCTGGTTGCAACCTGCAAAGATGTACATCAGAGTTTGTTCCCACTGTTCATGCTATTATTGGGCCTGTCTATAGTACAGCAGCTCCAGTTTTGACCGGTGATTTCTGTGGACACACTGAAGCTATCTGTCTGAGATTTTTTTTTTATTATTTGAGGCTAAATACGTACATTTAAGCCACCTTATTTTGTTTTACAAAGTTCAAATCCTGGAGTAGTTTTCGCCAGCAAAAAAGGCCATTTCGTACGTACGTATATGCTCAGAAAGTAGGTGTGCGCGTGCACACACACAAAGTAATACGTGAATCCCTACACCACAACACCGCTTCACCGTCAGACATCTGACGCTAAAAATTATATTTGGCGATGGATGATCTGACGCTAAAGATAACTTAGAGACCATCTGACGCTAAATCCTCATTTGGCGATTCAATGTTATACGTATTCCCAATCAACGTTTGCTTGTCTATCGCTAAAGTGACCTATATCGTCATACAGTCTGTCGCTAAAAAATGGTCCCACCTGAGCCCAGCGTGAGCGTGAATTTTAGCCCGGCCCATAGAGTACAGAGGGAAACGTTTCTACCCTAAATCAGCGTCGCCGCTGCTCTTCTCCCTCTCAATTCTCTCTCTCTCTCTCCAGGCCACGACATCGCTCGTCTCCTCCGTTCCTCCGCCGTTCTCTCGTCTCCATCGCTCCACCCTCTTCCTTCCTCCGCCTCGCCTCTCCCAGCACCGGCGCCGCCCCCTCCCCTTCACCTGTGTCGGCGCTACGCCCTCTCCAGCGCCGTGGTTCCGCCGCTCCTGTGCCTCCGGACGGCCCCCGGCGTGCCGCAAACCCTAGGGAGGCCCCCGCGCACAAACCTGCCACGGCACGGCCGGACCTGCTGACGGGACGGCCGCCGGCGCGGCGTAGCGGCGTGGGTGCCCCCCCCCCCCCCCCCCCCCCCCCCCCCCCCCCCCCCCCCCGGCGCAGCTGGCTTCCGCCGCGGCACCATCGCCACGAGCCGCCCCCGGTACAGGCGGCCTCCGTCGTCGTTGCAGTTGACGCTAGTGAACCCCGCCGCCGTCGTCACGCCAGATCCATGTTTTCGTCGAGGTTTGCCATTTCCGCTTGATTCACAATGTACGGTTCCTTGTTTTGTTCGATTGAAATTTTTTCATGTACAAGATGCATGCCGAGTTTCCTCATATAGAGAGTGCCGATGGCGACGGCCTACATTAAGGTTGCATCTCCCAGGGTTGTTTGCAATATTAACTTTGTTTTCTGCTAATAGGATTGGTTTACAACGTTTTGCTTACAGAGGGCACGCAAAAGAAAAGGAAGAAGGCGAATGTTTCAAGTTTATTGATATTTCCCATGCTTAGTATTTTATTTCAGTGTCTGCAAAATTGGCTTCTGTTCTTTGTTAACTGACTTTGGTTTACTACATGCTAATTAGTTGGTTCCCAGGGTTTAGTTTGTGATTTATAGCGCGTTTGTCCGCTGCCATACTGTTGCCTGTGCTCTTTGCTAGTTACACTTTGTTTGGTAGGTGCTGCTTGGTTACCTTCCATATTTTTGTTTTTCGTTTACAGTATATTTGTGTGCTTGTCTTCTTAGGTTTCCTGTTTCCAGTGTTGGAGCGTGCTACAAGGTGCTAATTAATTTGTTTTCAGATTTTTCTGTTTGTGATTTATAGCGCATTTGTCCGCTGGCGTAGGCCTCTGCTCTATGCTAATTAGATCGGGTTTAGTAGGTGCTGCTTAATTAGCTTAATTTCATTTTTTTTTGTTTTTCCATTTACAGTGTAGTGGTATGCTTCTCTTCTTAGATTTCCTGTTTGTGGCATTTGAGGGTGCTACTAGGTGCTGATTAGTTTGTTTCCATATTTTAATTTGTCGTTTGTAGCTCATTTCTCCGCTGGCATCTGCTCTTTTGCTAATTAGATTGGGTTTGGTAGCGCTGCGGCATTACCTTTCAGATTTTTGTTTTACATTTACAGTATATTTCTATTCTTGTCTTCTTAGGTTTCCTCTGTCGTTCAACGGTGCCGCTCGCTGCGTGTATATGTTTACATCCATAATTTTCCGTTGTGCCAGCTCTGCGACTGCCCGACGCTTATACTTCAGTAGAAAACAAAATTAACATCTATGCCTTCCTACGTCTAGGTTGAAGACAAGCACAACTATAATTTGTTGGTCTCTTTGTCATTCTGTTGATTGTGCGGAGCCTGTCTTGACAATCGTGCACATATGCTGTTGCTATGGACAGTCAATTTGCTTTTAAAATAACCTCTATCATAGTTTGTTACAGATATATCTTTTCTCGGGTTCATGTCTTTCGCAGCTGTGTAGGTGTTGGTTGCTTCCGAGGGACTAATCGGTGTGTTCGGTTTTTTTTTATAATAGTTCTGCTAATACACAGGATTTCTTCCTTCTACTTTCTTAAGGTAAGTAGATTGTGCTCCTGCTTTTATCTGTATTATTTTTTGCTCTATACTGCAGCCTTGATTGTGCTTCTACTTTTCTCAGTTTTCTGTTCTCTGTGTTACAACATCTTCTACTTTTCTTAGTTTTCTGTTTGGCTTTTTTGTTTTGGGGTCAGCTAATTGGTACAAGCAACCACCAGATACCTTTTACGTTGATGTATATACCATTAGATAGAGGTCAGCTAATCGACACATTTATCATTTTAGTTTTTTTTAACAAATTTGGACATCTAAGATGTCGTGTACACCACACCTAATGAAGTACATCTTTCGTGGTTTTATTGATTATCAATCTTGCATTTCTTTATCGGCTTCACATTCACACTTGCTTTTTTTAAACTAATGCAAACTTGATGGGGTTTATTCTAGCTATTGCTTAGTATGCCATTCCTTTGCTACACTCTGCCTTTTTGCCTAGCTTCATATGCTTCTTCTAAGACTCTGCTAATGCAGGTTCCATATATAATAATCTAAGACAGTCTAAATTAGTATATTTTCTCCTCTACTGTTTATGTTGGTTGGTGGTTTACATAGTCCAAATTGAAAGCACACGAACTGCCTCCTGCTAATTTTCAGTGTTTGTACTTGCAGCGCTGGAGCAGAAATCGTCCATCATGGTATGTTCATCAGCCCAACCAACAGTCCTCTACATTAAACTCCTAAGATTGTTTCCATGTAAAGATTAAAAATATTTTTTTTTCTGCGCCTTAACCAGGTGATTTGCCGCGCGTGCGAGGGCGCGCGTCATGGACTAGTATGTGAATTATATTTGTGAAACTATGTCATCTCATTCTCTCATTGTAAGTTGAAAGTTGCAATTTATAACTGAGTTATATTTATCATTCTGTTATTGCACAATCAACATATTACCAGCATACTCTGGTTGAAGCTTGGTCCATACAGTCATAACAGAAGCAACCTGTGGATCATTCATAAAGATTTCAGTAACAAAGCTAATAAACCATTCACAAAATGCAGAGTGAAACCTAAAATGTTAAAAGAAAAACTGGAATAGAAACCACTACCACAAGTTTAACTTGTTACTATATCTATCGTAAGGGCTTGTTTGTTGGAGCTACAATTCTTGGGCTTTTGGCTCAAAGGTTGGCTTTCTGACTGTTGTTTTTTGCTATTGACTTTTGTAATAAACTTTTAGTTCTCAGCACACCAAATGCCTGAAAAGCTCCTCTGAGCGTGCTTTTCAGTTTTCAGCTGAAGCCAGTTTTCTAGCTTTTCAAAAGCCAGCGCAACAGCTAGGCTGTTTGTTTTAGCTTCTGGCTGGCAGAAGCCAGCAAAACGCTGAAACATACAGGATCCAAGAATCAGAACAGTATTGTAGTGAGTAGAAAATTAGTCGGGTGAACTTGCAGTACACACCATCTAACACAGGACAAGATATACAGCACATATATAGCCAGGTTTAGCAGTAAAATGATCTTCAAAGCTGTACATGTAGAATCATACCACATGAGCATCTAATGGTGGTGGATAATTATCACGGATGGTATCAATCCAGCTAAATATCATATTGTGATACCCATAAGGCTTGTTGATTGTGCAGGTTTACAATTTTTATAGGCATGTAACTCTGCTTCTTTTGAAAGCAGTGTTTATATGCATCTAAAATGGAGTGATTCCTACTTTTGTAATAATACATCATACTAAAGCATAGTAACTTTACATGATCATGGATCTATGTTAGCATGTTGCTGATTGCATGTTAGTTTTGGTTTCAGGGCTGCTAGGGTGCTAGGTAGCAAGTTTGTGGATGACTTGCCACTCAAAGCTGATTTAGGTGCTAGTCGATCTCATTTGGATACATGTAGCTGATACTGTAGACTTATCATTGATGAATCATTGATTCATGTTTGTAATGGCTGACCATATATGTATGTCGTAGTGAGTGTTTGGACTTAGTCATGAATGAATCTATTTGTACGAGAAACGTGCATAATGATGTTACTTTTGTATTAATTTGCAACCAAATGGCCTTTTATTTTTTTAAATGCATTTAAATGATCTCATCAAATCATCAGTCGCTAAAAAAATTTGTAACTTCAAATTATCTGTCGCTATAGAGTACTGGCAGGCTATCTGTCGCTAAAGAGTAGCAGCAGACTATCTGCTGCTAAAAAAATCAGGGCAACGGACTATCTGTCGTTAAAAGTACTATCTGACGCTAAAGATTTTTAGCGACATGACTTACAGCGTCTGTAGAAGTCTGTTGCTATAACTTTTTAGCGTCAGATTATCTGTCCATCGCTAATCTTGGTGTTGTGGTGTAATGAATGATGGAATCTGCGTGCTTCTCATGACACCATGTTGATAGTACTCAATCTTTTGTGGATTTAATTTAGTTATTAGGAGTGCTAAGTGACCTTTATCATGGGATGATATATAGTACCAGTAGTGGATCTTACTAATTAAGGTGTTGTATGTATAATGTATACCTTGCCTTTAATTTCTCTGGGACTGAGAGCGAGCCATGAACGCTTCCGGATGCGTCTATCTCTCTGTAGTGGGTGCGGTGATCACGCACGCACAAGGCATTGCGGCAACGCCCCTACCGTACCAAAAGGAAAGAGCATGAAGAGAGGATGATGGACGGTATCGACAACGATATATATCCAACCAAGCAATCACTCGGACTAATATAATAATTCATTTACTAATCGTAGTGCAATCAGTGCGCAATCTCATCTCCAACAAAAGCAGAATGCAACAAGCATTTCTCTCTGATCGACAGATGAAGCAAGATGGAGACGAAATAATTAAAGTAATACATGGGCTAGCTAGCTTTATTGACCGGACCATCGGAGAGATTACGTAATAAACTAATGACACCGTACGGACATCCATCTGATCCGGCTATCGATCATAATCATAAGCTAGCTAGCTGATTGATGATAGAGGCGTATACAACAGGCATACGATACAGACAACATATATATTGGTAGAAGAGACAGGAATAACGCGACCTTAATTAAACACATACGAGCATATATGGGCACCACAGGAGACATTCATTCGTACCTACAGTGTACTTGTATATATTGCTAGGCGTCTACTTGTACCGTGGTGCCGCGCGCGATACATATATAGGTCGTCGTACACGCATGCATATTACTATAGTAGTACACAAAGTAAAATGAATAATCGAAGGCGAGCAGCAATAGTTAGGTCAGTCGTGCATGTAGTAGCTAGCTCCGGAGCATGTGTCGATTGTGCATGGATCAGACCACCTCAACGGCCGTCTGATGCGCGGTCATCATCACCATCGCCGGAGGCGGCGGAAGCGGCAGCGGCGGCGCCCTCTCCGCTGGCAGCAGTGGCGGCGGCGGCGGCATGATGTCCACGACGACGTTCTTGGGCCCCTCGTCGTCGTCGGTTCTCACGGCCACGGCTTCCCCGTCGGCCTCGGCGTCGGCGTGGGACTGCTGCAGCTGCTGCTCCTTCTCGGCGTCGGCGTCGGCCTGCACCGCCGCCTGCTGCTGCATCTCCGACACGGCGCCGTTCTTCTTGGGGTTCCGGTTCCGGTACACGAAGTAGAGGGCCATCTGGGCCAGGCCGAACAGCAGGCCCAGCACGTTCGGCATCTGCACACACACACGCAGCAGCAGGGCGCTCATGCATGAGTGAACCAATTATTAAGAATCAACTACATATAATATTTTTGCCCTAAAAAGATGAATAGCTAAATATATTTTTCCTGAGATCAACTGGCGGCTAATTAATTAGTCGCAGGTGTGTTTGCAGGCTTTTCAAGAACACGGGAGTTTGGCCTATATATAAGCATCTGATTATACAACACCACTTTTTCATCTGGCCTTTTACGCTTGCAAGTACGCATTAATTACTCTGCATGCTTTTGCAAAGACATACTTGTAGTGCATGTCACCACCAGTAAACACATACATATATATGCACTACAGAGTATGATACTATGGTCAGATCTTTTTGTTAGGTTCTGTAGACAGAAAAACAGCTGGGTCGTGGGTGGTGACACAAACGCAAACACCTGTACTTTCACTATGCGTGATTACATAATAAAAAAGTACGTGTATTAAACCAATTAACAGCACCTTAACTAGCTAGCTAAGGCTGTACGTATATATCTACATACCTTTGCAAGCCTGCTTTCAAAAGTGAGAAAAGCTAGCCGCACGAGATGATAAAAAAGCGCGGGAAAAGAAATACAGGAGATGGCATCCAACAAGAATGCGCTTGCGTGCGTGCTTACCGCGACGAAGAAATCTTTCATGAGGAGGCCGTAGAAGAACCAGACGACGGCACTGACGGTGAGGAAGAAGGAGAGCCAGAAGGGCATGAACTCCACGCTATTGGTCCTGATCACTTGCCGCTGTTATATATCGAGAAAAAAACTATTTAGTTAACAGCCCGGCCGTACGTTTAATTTCTAGCTAGCTAGTTAATTACTAGCTGCCAAAGTAATTAGTAATACTCCTATACTACTGGACACTACGGTAGACACAACAGCAGCTATAGCTTAGCTTACGATGATGGTGAGAGGAGCGACGAAGACGGCGAGGGCGAAGGCAGCGCCAACGCCGCCGGCGATGGAGACGCGGCGCTGTCCGTCGACGTAGAACTGCAGGAAGGCGACCATGGCCCCAAAGAGTCCCATGTTCATGGTGCACAGCAGCTTGACGGTGAAAGCCATGGCGGGCTTGGGCGCGTAGGTGAGGTAGATGGCGAGGTAGACGGACTCGACGACGCAGGCGATGGTGTTGATGGAGAGGAGGAGGACGTCGATGCTGAGCAGCGCGTAGTAGAGCCACAGCATTGCGCTCAGCAGCGCCACCACGTACGGCACCGACTGGAACGACTCCGTCGACTTCTTCTTGTAAACACGGTAGAACGTTGGCCTGTATATTTATGTTTTATGTTTACATCATATATATCATAGAGGTGATCGATGATGATTATTAGGAGCTAGCTAGAGCTGTAGCGTCCGTGAGAGACAAGCTAATTTCTGATTCTGAACAATATGTTATCCTGCTCTGGTAGAGATACTCACACTGGTGCAAGGGTGACCAGGAATGATAGGATGTTGCCTGCAAAAACACAGACCAGGGGAAAATTAGCTCATTTATTTACATGCATATTGAACATGATGTATAGCAACTCTGAACTGATATATTAGCTTGTCACTTGCCAGCAGAACTTTGCCTTAGAAAAAAAAAGCTAGGACAGTTTTTATATATTTCAATTCAGCGACAAACTAACTAAGTGTTTACTACTGTTTAACTGTTTGTCAAGGGGGGAGGTTAGCAAAAGTAGCTAGAGACAACTACTGCGCTAATTTGTGAGAAAATAATGCAGCACATCTTCCACAAAAGAAACCTGTGAGCATGCATGCATATGTATACCTAGGATCCCCACAGCAAAGACCACCGGGTGCCCAACAGTAATCATCTTGAAGGGTATGTATATATGCTCAGCACTTCAGCAGTAGTCTCGATCTCAGCTCTCTCTATAGCTGCCTAGCTAATAAGATGGAGAGCGAGCAACAGGGAGATCCCTGCTGTCTTGCCTCTTGGGTGATAGCTTGTCTTGCTTCTGTTGGTCTCTCTACTGCATGGCCTGACACAATGCGAGCTCCCTTCCTGGCCACCCCATGGTATTTATAGAGGGCCCGATGGAGAGGAGCCGCTCGCGCTGTCACTTAAAAAAAGAACTCGATAACTAATAAGTAATCTGATGAGGAGAGGGTCTTTGCTGGTTTGCTGAATTATGGATCAGTTGAGTGTTGAGAGAGAGCTTTGCCCTTCTTCCTGCCGGTCCGGTGGTGGTGGTGCATACGTGTGGGAGGGCGCACTTGACACCCCGATCCTAATCACGTCCTCGCCTGGCTTATGTGTCAGTAATCCGCGACATGTCGCACTAAGGAGGCGTCTCAGCTGATGACACATGTAAATTTACTTGGCTTCGATCATGCCGTGTACATGTGTCGATCTCCCTCGTTTGTTCAGGATAACACGAGCGCACATGTGTTTTCTGTTCATCGATCTAGCTACTAATTAATATAACTTCTTGTTGTTGATCACCGATAGGATCAATTTTTTTCATGCACTGAGCACGTACTTTTATGAGCGAGCTGGAATTCCATTTCTCCGTCGTTCTATTTGTCGCGGATGATGCAAACACTACATGTATATCTTGGTTGCCAACGTAGCCTTTTATTATTGGATTTTAACCATCAACGCTATGTAGTGCATGCTTGGCAGGCAGGCAGAGATGATTCCCACATGCATATCTGGACTTTGAGTTCTCATTGCTGGCGATTAATCCGTTTAGAAAGCGGCCGGGGCATAAGTTCTAGGCAAATAATAGTTGTTTGGGCCTTTGGGGGCATGCAGCATAACCTGGCAAAGTTGCAATCATGCAAGTAAAATACTAATACATCAACTTTTGTTTTACCAAATTAAAGTAACTGCTGTGAAAAATCTATAGAGAAAAATAAAGGTAGGTGCTATGAAAAATCCTTACCAGCAACTACCGTGTCCGTGTACCCTTAGTGGCACGGTTATTGCTTTGGACCACCGCGACGTACGACCATGCTGCATGCACTTGCTACGCGGTCTCGGCCGGGCGCGTCAAGAAGTACGTCTAGCGCGATAAGCAAGGGAGAGCAGCTGATGGATGAGCAGGTTACTACACACGTTGTTAGGCCGCGACGCGATCAGGACCGTCCACTTGCGCAGCCTATAGTATGATTGAGGCGAGATCCCCGCCGTAGACGTGCGTGCGTGCCCGGCGAGCTGGCTGTCCAGGGGTTATATATATATATATGTGTGTGTGTGTGTGTTGTCATGCACGGGTACATGAATGATTTTTACTAATGGCTAAAAATGATTTTCACTGGCACGTTCAAAAAAGTGACACCATCAATTGTAAAGATAAACCGATTGTAGCGTCGGACATCTAACTGTTCCAAGAAAAGCATTTCTAGGAACCGTTCCGTTAAGATATCGGTCACTATGATTCAAAACAACACCTAAACTTGAATCCAACAAACCGCAAGTTGTTCCATCTTTCTAGCAACAATATATGAGCATCAATGAGCTCACTAATACATCAGCCCCAACATCTCCTACTTAATATATCAAAGAAACACACAAATTCCTTTCATGTCAACTCATCCATACAAACAATCACTTCACAAATCACTACACCACAACCTTAAAACAACGTTTGCTTTGGAGTTGCTAAAAGGCCAGTACAGCGACAGACAGTCAGTTGCTAAATCGTTATAGCGACAGACCCTTGCTGTTGCTACAAAAGGTGTCACTATAAGTAAATAGCGACAGAGATGATCTTTAGTGACCGATGGTTTGACGGTGCTATTTATACCGACCAACAGCTATAAGCGCAGACCCTTGTTCACCGACGGACAACTCGAACCAACTACTAGCATATAACGACAGACTATCCAACGGTGAATTGAAATAGATATAGCGACGGGCAAGCTATCGAAATACATAGAATTAACGACTGAAGGTTTGAAGCAAATCTTTAGCGACCGACCGTTAACGGTAATTATTATTGACTTTTAGCGACCAACGTCAGACAACAATTTGGTGTTGTGTTGTAGTGTATATATGAACCAATAGCAAGCAAGATGGTGAGTTAATCAATGCATATAATAAGAAAAATACCGAATCAAGAGAGGACACCAAGATTTATGTGAAAATCCCTTGCGGGAAAAAACCAAGGGTGCCGGTGAGACGATTCCACTATGAGATGAAGCAAATATAAGAGGTTGGAGCCAACAAATGTGGGGGAGGCTCCAAATCCCCATCAAATCTCTCTTTTAGTGGTGGATTTGGCAGATCAAGGCCTCTCCTCGCTACTCCCTAACCCAAGCTCTCTCCTAAAGAGAAGAACAGGACATTCTCTGTATTCACGATTTGGGGAAGAAGCTTTATAATGACAATTTTTAGAATACCCCCTAGAGCTCGAGATTATCACAAGCAGCCCTAATTTCAGAATACAACATGTATAGGTACTGTTTGGCATAAGAAATAAGCTAATTGGTTTCCAAATGGTGAAATTGGGATCTGAGCTGCACATCACACCATGGGAGGTAGGCAAATCTCCATAGTGTTTGGTTATCTCCCATGTGTGTCATGCGCTTTCTTTGATAAGTGCAACTCTATTAGATTAACTATATCAATTCCTTTTGCGGCCCTAAAAGAGTCATACACAGGGGATTGAATAGCCAAAAATGTGTTGTTTCTCTCAATTTCCATAAAGAAAGGGGGCCTTATCGATCAATCCCCTTTCCTTCTTGTACACCCTCCATCGCAGAAATTGCAGTCGCTACACCATATATGCTATAGTGTACTAGGTCGTACTACCTCCGTCCTGTAATATAGGGTCTGTTTGGTGGCTACAGCCCTGGGCTGAACTTGCCTGGCTACACAGTTGCCTGGAGCTTTGCCTGCATGATGTTTGGTTGCTGCCCTGGAAAGTGTCTCAACCTGGCAAGAGCGACCCACCCAGGCGGACAAAAACGTATGCCTGGCTCCAGTGCGCTGCTTGCCTGGGCTAGGCCATCATGAAACGCTAAGTAATATATGTATAGCCGTTGCAAGTCTTTCTAAAGTTTCTCTATTAACGTCAAATAAGGAAATGACTACTCATAATTAGAAGGTTAAACATGTTTCTATTTTATTTCTCTCATTAGTATACTTTAAGTACACTTATATAATAATAATAATAATTATAACTATTTATTTTTCAATATATAAATATTTTTTTGAAAAATCTTATAAGATGAGAAAGAAATATATAAATAGTTAGTGTTCAGCTAATCATACACGACAATAGTAATCAGAATAATGTTTTATTTTTATCTACATCAGTGTGTTCAGGCATAGGCTTCCAACCAAACAAACTATCCTCTATTTGCCTCACCAGGCAGATTCTATCAAATTTTCAGGCAACTCTCAGGCAACACCTTTTGCCGCAAATCGTCCAGACCTCCAACTAAACAGGCCCATAGTGCGTGCATTCTAAAATTTTTAAGACAACTCAAGGGAACACTTAAATGATGCATGTACCTATAGATTATATCCAATTAAGGAGTTTATTCCTTAAAATATAGTTTCTATCTTAACAAACTTTGTCAAATCTAGGTATAGTTATTACATAGAATGCACTTTGTTTCGGTACAAATTTTGTAAGTCACAATGCACTGTATTTGATGGAGTATATCTTAGAGTTCGTTCTTTTAAGGAGACGAGGCTTTCTCAATCTTCTGCAGTACAATTCTCTAGCTAGACGTTAGAGTTGGGCTTTCTTAATTCGCTTTAACTAGATATAGAGGATTGAATATTGTCGATCTGATGAAGTTGCTCTGATGTTACAATATATATACCATATGCATGGCACGATAGTGGCTCTCCGCGGTTGTGTGAAAGAAAGAAATTTATTTGTGACTAGGTTCGTGCCCGTGCGTTGCTATGGGTTTCAAAATCCACACAATCATCCACACAATCCTATGCATTTTTCAGTTTATAGTTAACACATAAAAAAAGAAATGTTTGTGCATCATGGTTTCGATTTGAGACATGTATGGGTAACCAGAACAACTTTATATGGTCAAACGTTTAGCAAGTGCAACTGGTAGTTCACTTTAGCTAAGCGCTTCCTTGGAAGCCAATGATCAAGTTTACCATCAACATTGCTTTTGACCAGTGCTGCTAACTGATTTATCAAATTTGAGAGAAATCAATACCTTTGAAAGATAAAAATGGGATCTACAACTTCTGTTTCAGAGTAATGTTGAGATTCCGAACCAATCAATCCCATACATTCATTGAAAAAATCATCCTAATTCACGAACAATCTGAAAATCAATGCAAGGGTTATCATGGTTTGTACACGTAAACATTGCATCTAGTTGTTTCTTAGAAACTTCTCACAACAGATGAACTAAATTTGCAAAGAATTAACAGTTCCCACCTAACCCTTTTTCCTTCTTTTTATTTTCTTTCCCCAACTCGTCTTCGGCTATTTCCCTTGTTTGTCTTCCTGACTGTAGCCTCCTAGGAGCTATACAACACTAAGTAGATTAGTAGATGCACCAAGATAGAAACAACCTATACCTATGGAAAAACAATAAGTAGAAGCAGCAGCCTAAGTGCTCCAGACAACAAGGACCCAAGCTGTGGGTGCTCTTGCCCACCAAGTTCTCTACAAGGGTGAGCTCAAGTAGAAAGCGACACATGAACAGCGAAGTCAGACATTGAACCCTAATATATTGTCATAGGAAAAGGTTCATATCAAAATAAAATGAGCAGGAGTGGACATAGAACAGAGTCACGAGAAAGAAAAAACATTTTTTTGGTTTATTATTTTGTTTCGTGGGTCTCACACATAACTCATGCGCTCTCCTAGGAGAAGCCAAACAAGAGAGTGGATGTCAGGAATGGTGCTTGTAAGGTACCGATAGAAGGCCCCAAAAACACAAGCATACCTGCAAGATGTGGAGCAGCTGCTGCAACTCGGAGTCACCAGGGAAAAGTGGCTGGTTAGTGACCAACTCATCTGCAATTTACACCAAGTTAGAATATCTATATATGTCGGTGTGAGTTATGAAGCAGTTCACATTGAAAAGCGATGTCGGAGTTCATCGAAATCTTACCGAAAATTGAGCCAATAGATCATATGTCAACCAACCAGCGTGGAGTAGTGTGTGGAACCAAGGAGAATCCCAAGGGCCTTGTACCACAGGGTAAGGATCAGCAGAATTTTTTTAGGTTAATTCCGTTGTTAATTAATCAGATCCAAGAACAGGGGCCAAGAGGAAACATCGTGGGTGTACTTTTTGATTGGCACTGCGATGGCGTAGTTTGTACACATAAACATTGTATCTAGTTGATTCTTAAAAACTTCTCTCACAATAGAAGTCCTAAATGTGCAAATTATTAACGGTTTCCCATAAACCTATAACCTTTTTTTCCCTTCCTTTCTATTTTCTTTCCCCAACTTGTCTTCTGCTATTTCACTTGTTTGCCTTCCTGACCGTAGCGACCCAGGAGATATACAATGGCAGGACTTCAGCAGCTTCACGTAGCAGCAAGGAAAATCGTTTCATCCTCCAACCTACTAACAATATATCTATGGCTTGCTGGCATGGAAAATCGTTTGTCTCTAGAATGCCAGAATTTTCTAAATTCCAAGTTAAATACATTCATAATACATATTCTCTAGATCTGTCATATACCTCGCTCCTAGCTACTCACCTACGATGATCAAATGTTAACTTACCATTTGATGAATTCACGCTCCATATGTTGTTCCAATCGGTCCTCGTGTCCCCGCCCCTTGGTGCTGCTGGCCAGCTGCCATGCATGTCCGCAGCTTGCCGCTGGCCTTGGCCTCAAGGCCACCAGACGGCATTCCCCGCGGCCCCTCACAGGCGTGCTACGACACTGGAACAATCCACGTGGGTGCGGCTTGTAGCACTGGCGTGCTGTCGCCCTTGGGAACGGATGCTCGCGGTCGTAGGTCGCAGCCTCGTGCGGCCGCCGACCATGTCCGCCTTGCCTCTGCCCCATGTGGCCGCCGGTCCGTCGCCCGCCACAGCCTCATGCTAACACGATGACGCACCATCATGGCATCGCTGGAGTTCGTAGCCCAGCAGCCGCCCAGGCACCCACCTCTATGGATAGGGTTTGCCGATTTGGGGAAAACGGGAGAATAGAGATTTAGGGGAGACAAATAGATGAGAGAATCGAAGCTAGCCATAGGAGATGCATATGCAAGTGGAGAATGCAAGGAGAGGAAGTTACATAACTGGTGGTGGTGGTGCTGTCGCCGATGTCGTTGGAGCGTGGCGTTCATGCCCCTGCCGCCCTGCCCTCCCACCCTTAAGGCTCTGCCGCCATCTTCTCCCCCTGTCGACGGGAGCAGCACCGCCAGGCCCAGGAACACCATTGCGGTGCGAATCGAGGGCGGGGAGAGAAAGACGCGGCGACGGTGCAGGATGAGGCCGTTGCGAAGCATGCCGCCCGGCGTTAGTGGCCTCGCCGGTGGGGAACCGCATCATTAATGTTTCCTTGCATGCACGAGTCGATCATGTAGGTGATCGATTTGTTTGCTTCCATGCACGAACGTTCCTTGCATGCACGAGCCAATCAGGCAGGTGATCGTTCCGTGCGGTCAGAAATCGCCGGAGGAGTCATACATTGGGTGAAGCGAAGGTCGTATGACCTATCACCCTGCTGGCTAGATGACCATAGGAATTTTTTAGTTACAGAGAGATACAGACAGACATAGAGATCTCCACTAACTAGCTGTAAGCGGTAAGCAAAGGGCGGGGCGGCGCGTGGCGACTAAGGGGCCCCTCCACCGCCGTTCCGGCGGAGTCGCAGGCTGGCTCCGGTGGAGCCAACTGAAGGCGACGCTGCTGGGTCGGCGGGGTGGCTCCGGCGGAACTAGTTGAAGGCGGCGCAGCGGGGTCGTCGACAGGTGCTGGAGGTCCCTTTCCTGGTGCTTTCCAGCGTTCCGCGCTCGGGACGGAATCTGCACCCGCTCGGGGTGGCTGCGAGTCCCGGAGCAGCGAAGCGTAGAGCAGCTGGAGACAGCGTGAGGAAGGTGGGGGCTGTGCTAACACTGAGGTCGTCGGGAACGCCAGTGAGGAAGCAAGACCGAAGGGCCGAGGAAGAAGGACGCACAGCAGATGTTCGACGTTTTGCGTCTACCGACGATGGTGAACACAAGGTACGTCCGTATTCAAGCACAAGTTTGCTGGAGTTCGGTCTCGCGTTTTAGACGTGTCTGGTTGGATTTCGGTACCTTTACTCTGCAGCTAAGTCTGCTTGGAGTTTTTGCCTTGTGGTAATGGCTACCAGTTGTCCTTTAGAGGAGTCAAAAGGCCTGAAAAGGCGTCATTCGGCTCCTTATTTACTCGCGACGTCCGATCCGCTAGCCGGAGATGGAAGTTTGTGGAGAGGTTCAAGGTTCTGGGCACTCGATGGGTTTAGTAGCGATGACAGTGATGATGATTCTGCTGATCAGCAGGCTGGAGAATCTGGAAAAAGTGAATGCGGTTCTGAAAGGGAATTTATTCGAGATGCAATCCATGTGGGCTTCTCTGTGGATGATCTGATCAGAGCTGAGTCTCTGCTTACAGAGAGAATCGAGTCTCCAAAGTTTTCTTCGGTGGATAGGGGGGCTGGGCATATTAGCCATCCACGGCCATTAGCTACTAGGATTACTGAAGCAATCGCTGATAGGCGTTTGAAGAAGTCAGGGAAACCGTGGAAGGGACTGTTGCCCAAGGCGCGATCTCCTCTTAGTCGGACGCTGGGAGATGTGAGCGTTAAGGACCTGAGATTTCCATCTTCGAATGGAAAGGTTATTTCTCTGAGTGAGCTGTGCTCTCAAGAGGGAGAGCAGGTTGACTCTGGTCTTTTTTTTTTGAATGCCTCTCATCTGGGTATAGCTGTAGCATCTGTTCGTACACACGCACGCCTACTCAACACACACGCACATTACTCACACCACCCGTGTACAAACAAACCTATAGCTACACTTAGATCTGAAGACCGCGTCCTTCTTGAGATCATCGAAATCCACTTACTTCATAGGCGACGGGCACGTCACGATCCCATTGTGGCATCACGCGTGAGAGGCAGGTGCTACACAGCACACAACTGATTATTTATGGGGGAAAACCCCGGTGAGGCACATGAGTTCGGGAGACTCAACCAACCGGGTTGGCGCTCGGTCCTCGGTTGACTCTGGTCCTAGGGTGATGGGAAGATGGAAGATGAAGTCTGATCCTATGGTGGGACGGGTCTTAAATTTTCCTAGGACAGTTGGGCAGGGGAAGTTGTGGGCTGGTCGGGAGATTAAAGTGGGCTCATACCAGGCATTTAAACCAACATCGAGCTTAACCTTCCTGTTTAATGCGGGGGGGGGGGGGGGGGGGGGTTTGCCGAGGTGTTTGACGACGGGGAAAGCAACTTTAAGGGCATCGGCTCAGACTCCCCTCATCGATTCATCTCCTAGCTCCAAACGATCTTTTGCGAAAGCGGTCGTTCAGGGTCGAGCAACGAACCAAGGAGTTGAGGAAGTGTGGGGGTATGACCCCGGATATCCACGACAGACTACATGAGCTGCGCTCCTAGGGGCGGTCCAGCTCACAAGACGAAGCCTTGCAGAGCACGACGCTGCTCGGCGTGCCCCGCAAGACACTGGGAAGATATCCTGAAGATACTACGAGATCTGTTAGGATACGTTCGATCCCATGATTTCTGTAATCTGTTATTACTTTCCGGTTATCTTCTAGATCTAACCGACTTGTAACCCTGCCCCCAGACTATATAAGGTGGGCAGGGACCTCCTCCAAACACAGGCAATATCATACGAAGCCAATACAATCCAACAGACCACAGAAGTAGGGTATTACGTCACGCTGACGGCCCGAACCTGTCTAACTCTTGTGTCTCTGTTGCCTTCTTGTTCTTGATTACGCGCACCTCTGTCGATCAATCTACCTTCGTGGGATACTCCTCGGAGGACTGCCGATGATATTCTGTCGACAGTTGGCGCGTCAGGTAGGGGCGTGCGTGCTGTTTCCATATCGAACAATATGGTACGTTTTGCAGACTCTTCATCCCTCCCACAACCCGGCCAAATCTTCATGGTCGGATCGATCTCTTCGGTCATCAACACTGACGGAGACGGAGTGCTCATCGAGCCGGTGCAGATCGATTCTGCACCTATCACCCCAACGTCTGCGACTGCAGATCCGATCTCGGAATCGCCTCCGAGGTTGTCTTCACCGACAATTCGCCCCCCGCTCCCCCACTACCCGAGGAGGCAGATCAACAACGACGATCTGATCGCATCCATCGATCAGGTTGGCCAGAAGCTCACCGATTGCCTCTTCATCGTAGAATTGACTCTGACCACTCTGGTTCAGCGCCAACCATCCTCCGATTTAGATCTATCGAAGGCTGATCAGGAAACTCCAGAGGTTACGGCCCTACCCTTTGGGCTCACCAGCGTCGTCGCCACCTATTAAGATGCCCTAAGGGGCAAATTCGCCGACCAGGCAAGAGACGTCTATCCTCTCGTCGACCAGATCGCGGACCAGCTCTCGTCGACTGTCAACATGCTACACATCGGCCGACGCCCCGAAGCATCTCTCTAGACCATCCTAGAGGAAAACCCAGACTCCGAGTCCTAGGGCTCTACGGAGTCTATCGCCGAAACCCCCGCCATTCAACCTCCTTTCCCACCCTTCCGAGGAGGTGGGATTTTTAACGTCAACGTCGATAGACCTCCACGAGATGGAGAAACCGACGAGGACCGCGCCGCTCGTGTCAACAGGAACGCCAACCACGCGCAATGCCGAGCAAATGAAGCCGCCATTGTGCTAGCTGAGGTTGCTCGCAACGAACAACTCGATTCACAAGGGAGGCCACGCCCACTCCAACGCAACCTCGATGACAAATTTATCCGTGTTGACGGCCACGACGTTTACAGGACCCCAAGCACCAACTTTGCCGTGGCTGCCAATGAGCTCGCCCGGCTTGAACAAACGCCAGAAGTCGCCAAGGTCGCCACAATGCTCAAAGCTGCACACTGCCAGGTCAACGAGATCCGCTAGGATCAGAGACCTTCCTACTCGACGAGCTTGATTCGTCGATCCGCCGCGCCAAGATCTAATCGCCGCCCCAGCCAAAGTCGTTTTGCCGACCAGCACCGCGATGATGGACAACCTCTACAGGGGGAGCTAGGGGCAACCGCATCGACTACCTTCGCCAACACGACTAGGAAGTCGACCAAGACGTCCGAGCGCACATCAACAATCTCCAGGACGCGTGACGTCATATTGACGGGCGCCATTTCTCTCGCCATGAAGAAGTACACCGACGTCAAGAATATGAGCAAGAGTTCGATAATCCAGACTCAACCCTCTAGCCACTCAACGCCGGCAACGCCGCAGATCACGACGGCGACGATCCCGAAGGGCCCCGAGCATTCACGAGGGCACTCCGAACACTCCAGTGGCCCCGTGGTTTCAAAATCACCGGGGTTAAGCCCTATGAGGGACGGATGAACCCCACACAGTGGCTACAAGCTTATGCCACTGCTGTGCGCGCTGCTGAAGGAGATACCAGTGTCATGGCGAACTATCTTTCCGTTATGCTCATGCCAACCGTGATGAACTGGTTCACAAGCGTCGCCTCGTACTCCATCGTATCCTAGGAAGAGCTGAAGAAGGTCTTCACCGACAACTACATGGCTACGTGTACTCGGCGGGGCACCAAGCATGATCTGAATCGCATCTATCAGAAACCGTCCGAGCTCCTCCGTAGCTACATCAGACACTTTTCTGAGATGAGGAATTCTATTCCCAACATCACGGAAGCTGAGGTCATCATCGCCTTCATCCAAGGACTCCATCACCGTGACCTCCTCTCTAAGTTCAATTGCAAGCCGCCAAAGGGGATTGGAGAGATGATTACGACCGTCGATCAGTACGTCGACGCTGAAGAGCCCGAAGTGCGCTTCAATGAGGATGCGGGCACTCATCGCCCAACTCACCACAGCGACGAGTGACCCGATGACCAATGCCACAGCGACCGCCGCTACGACGACCGCAGTCACCATCGGGACAGTGGCCGTGATCGGCGAGAAGGGTCCAAATCTAGTCAATATCGTCGCCGCTGACCAGACCACATCGTCGCCGCCGTTGATGAACCTCGCGCCAAGCGCAACTACGATGAGCAGTACAAGAAGATCCTCGAAGTCCCGTGCCCCCTCCACAAGAACAGCAAGCACAAGATGAAGGACTGCCTTGGCTTAGCTAAGGAGTTCCAGGCAAAAAAGCCAGACGACGACAACAACGACGGAGCCAAAGGCCTCCGACCACCTGGGGACAACAACAACGCCTTCTAGGATCACGACAAAGTGGTCGCCACTATCTTCGGGGGCCTCGTCGCCGCCGAGAGCAGAAGAGATTGGAAGCTTACCGCCCGTCGGGTGCTCACCGTCAACACAGAAGACGCCATCGCCAACCCTAGCTATCGCCCCTGGTTCGAGGTCCCCATCACCTTCAGCAGGACCGACCAGTGGGCGGACATCCCTTACACAGGGTGTTTCCCCCTCGTTCTTGATGCAACCGACAGGAAAGTACTCGTTGACGGTGGAAGTGCTCTGAACCTCCTCTTCGTCGGAGCCCTAAAGGAGCTGGGCCTTAGAATAGGGGACCTCACGCCCTCCGACTCCTTCTGGGGTGTGGTACCTGGCAGGGCATCCAAACCGCTTGGAGAGATCACCCTTCCAGTACAGTTCAACACGGATAGCAACTACCACGTCGAGCACATCAACTTCTACGTCATCGACTTCAACACCGTCTACCACGCCATACTTGGCCGGCCGGCTCTGGCCAAGTTCATGGCCATACCGCACTACGCATATCTGGTGTTGAAGATGCCTTCGCCTGCTGGAGTTCTGGCCCTACGGGTCAACCTCTTCGTCGCCTACGCCTGCGAAACAGAGTCTCGCCCTCGCCGAAGCCACCGACCTCTCCATCCAGATGGCTAGCGTGGTCACCGACGCCAAGACGGTGCCCGCCAACGACCTGGAGATCCCAGCGCTGGAGCCTCCGCGTGCCTCCGTCAAGTCCAAGGAAATAGAGGTCGGCCTTAGCCTTGATGACCCCTCCAAAAACCATCAAGATTGGGGCTCACCTCGACCCCAAATAGGTAAGCGCGCTCGTCTCCTTCCTACGTGCCTACGCCAACGTGTTTGCTCAGAAACCTGCAGACATGCCGGGGGTACCACGAGAGAAGATCAAGCACTCCTTGAATGTCTCGCCGACCGCCAAACTGATCAAGCAGAAACTCCGACGATTCGCACCAGACAAGGAGGCTATTAGGGTAGAAATAAAACAGCTCCTAGCTGCCGGATTTATTAAAGAAGTGTATCATCCTGAGTGGTTAGCAAACCATGTTCTTATTCAAAAAAAGAATAAAGAATGGAGAATGTGTGTTGATTACACTGATCTCAACAAACATTGCCCTAAAGACCCCTTCGGCCTGCCTCAGATAGATGAGGTTGTAGACTCCACCACCGGCTGCGAATTGCTCTCCTTCCTCTACTGTTACTCCGGCTATCACCAGATATCCCTAAAAAAAGATGACTAGATCAATACATCATTCATTACGCCTTTCGGTGCATATTGCTATACCACCATGTCCTTCGGACTCCAGAACGCTGGGGCGACCTACCAAAGGGCTATCTAGATGTGCCTTGATCAACAGATAGGCCGCAATGTCGAAGCTTACATCGATGATGTGGTTGTCAAATCCAAAACCGCCGACAATCTCATCGCCGACCTAGAAGAAACGTTCGCCAGCTTGAGAAGATATAGATGAAAGTTGAACCCTTTAAAGTGCATCTTTGGAGTTCCATCCGGCATACTCCTGGGCTACATCGTCAGCGTCCGTGGCATCGAACCCAACCCCGACAAGGTCTCCGCCATCACCAACATGAAACGGCCAACCTGTGTAAAGGACATACAAAAGCTTACAGGCTACATGGCTGCTCTCAGCCGCTTTATATCGCGCCTCGGTGAAAAGGGACTACCGTTCTTCAAACTCCTCAAGGCCTCCGAGCGCTTCTCCTAGTCAGAGGAGGCAGATACAACTTTCGAGTAGCTCAAGTTGTTTTTAACGAAGCCTCTGATCATGACGGCGCCTCGACTAGACGAAACCCTATTGATCTACATCGCCGCCACTTCTCGCGTCGTTAGAACGGCTATCGTCGTTGTAAGAAAAATGGACCCTTGGCCCATTTACTTTGGATTTGGGTGTTTGATGAACAACACAACCAAATTGGACTAATGAATTTGCAAGTGTTTGTTTTGTAGTCCAATAGAGTGCAAGAAGTAACTTGGACGAAGGCGACGTGATGATTCGATGATCAACACCTCAAGCAAGACATTAGAAGCACAAGAGAAGACCCAAGATATCAAGCAAAGTCCAAGCATGAAGATTGGAACCAAGCCGTACGCAAGATCGCGAAGAAACAAGCTCGCAGAGGCGACCGGACGCTGGACCGGACGCTGGAAGCGCGATCGGACGCTGGACCGGTGGCTCGGCAGACAGGCGACCGGACGCGAGGACCGGACGCTAGCGGCAACCGACCGGACGCAGAAACGCAGCGTCCGATCGAGTATAGAGAGGTTCCAGGCGCGCGAAACTGCGACCGGACGCTGGCTGCGTCCGATCGGTAGTTCGCGGCTGCAACGGTCGGGACGACCGGACGCGTCCGGTCAGGACGATTCAGCGTCCGGTCAGTAGCAGATTTACGGGAGTTCGACCCCCAACGGCTACTTTTTCAGGGGGGCTTATAAATACAACCCCCAACCGGCCATTTGAGGTGTGTGGAGCTGAGGAAACATACCAAGGGTGTTGATACACCATTTTAGTGATCTCCACATGCTAAGTGCTTAGTGTTTTATCAGGTGATTAGCGTAGGTGCTTTGCGAAGTGCTTAGGTTGATTAGACCACCGCTTATGCGCTTGCTCTAGGTGTATGCCTAGTGTTTAGTGAGGTTTGCATACCTCTTGCCACCCCGTGCTTGCGAGCATAAGAGTTGTACATCGGAGGGGCTTGAAGTCTTGCGAGATCGCACCAACCGCGTTTGTGGTGCGGCCGCCACCGTGTACCGAAGGGAACAAGGCCCGCGGCGTTTCGGCCGAAAGCTTGATAGTGAAGACGGCGGGGAGCATCCGGGAGAGGCTTACCGGAAGGCACATCGGAGACCCACTTGCGCGTGGGGAAGGCCCGAGGCTATCCACGGAGTTACCCGACCGAGAGCTTAGCCCTTGCGAGGAATTCCTTGCGAAGGGCTCCAACGAGGACTAGGGGGAAGCTTGCGCGCTTCTCGATACCTCGGTAAAAATACCGGAGTCGTCGATGGGAGTTTGCATATCTCTACCTTGCTCTTTAAGCTTCCGCATTTACATTGATCATATTATTATCATTTGCGGTAGAGATAGCAACACACTAGTAAAACCGTAGTTGCACATCTAGATAGATTATCTTTTGCATAGGTTTTGCTAGAGGTAGAAAAAGAGGCCATAGTTTAGAGTTAGAATTGTAAGTTGCCTAATTCACCGCCCCTCTTAGGCGTCCACGTGTCCTACAAGTGGTATCAGAGCCGGTTGGCTCATATTTGGACCTTTGGCTTAACCGCCGTTGAGCCGACGCTATTTAGAGTGGTTGGGATGGATACCGCTAGGCCTCCGCAATTTGACGGTACTAACTTCCTCTATTATAAGGCTAGAATGGCTTGCCATCTTGAGGCGGTTGATTTAGGTGTATGGAGAGTCACTCGTGACGGGATGAAACCCATTAAGAATCCCGAAAAATCCACAAAGAGTGATGAAAAAGAATTGCATTTCAATGCTAGAGCGAAAAATTGCTTGTTCGAATCTCTTAGCATGGAGGTTTTTAACCAAGTATTTACTTTAAATACGGCACATGAAATTTGGTTAAAACTCCAAGAGCTCCATGATGGCACAAGTAATGTCCGTGAGCAAAAATAATGTCTAGCTAAGCAAAATTATGATTCCTTTATAATAAATGATGATGAGCTTGTTCGTGATATGTATTCACGTTTGAATCTAATTATCAATGAGCTTCATTCAATAGGATTATTAAAGCTAGATGATGCGGACATCGTGTGGAAGATCATCTCCGTGCTACCTCAAAAGAAATATGCAAGCATCATCACCATCCTTCACAATATGGAGGACTTGAGCACCATGACCCCGGGCATTGTCATTGGCAAGATAGTGGCATTTGAAATGTCATGAAAGATGGGTCAAGAAGAAGCCTCTTCATCGAGCAAAGGCAAAGCTCTCGCATGTAGCGAGAAAAAGAAGATGAAGGGCAAGAAAGTTGAGAGAAGCTCAAGCTCAAGTTACTCAAGTGAAGATGAAGATGAGGATGATGATGAAGAAGAAGAAGAATCAAGTGATGATCAATCTTCCTCCTCCACCTCCGACCTTGATGAAGAATCAATCAAACTTATCAACAAGGTGGAGAAGATGATCCAAAAGCTCAATGTCAAGGGTGTGCCCATCCAAATCCAAGACCTCGTTTTCACCAATCAAAGAAACGAGCAAAGAAAGAGAGGATGCTATGGATGTGGCGAGGTGGGGCACTTTGTGGAAGTTTGTCCAAACAAGCCCACACCCAAGACAAAGAAGAAGGCGTGCAAGAACAAAGCCATCACATCAATAAGATCATGGGATGATTCTTCAAGTGAAGAAGACCATCACAAGAGGCGAGGGCGCAAGCACTCATCATCTAGCTCTTCACGTATGTGCCTTATGGCACGAGGTAACGAAAGCTCTTCCTCTAGTGAGAGTGATAGTGATGATGATATGCCTTCTTATCATGAGATTGTGCAACAAAATCTTAAATATGCTAAAGTTTGCACTAGTCAACAAAATAAGCTCAAAAGTTTAAAAGAAAAGCTAGATAGTTCACAAGAAGCATACAAAACTTTGCTTGAACAATATGAGAACTTTGCTAATCTCAATGTTGAACTATCTACTAAAATTGAGCAACTTAAGGCTAGTGCAACATCAAATGAATGCACAATCAATAATGAGCAACTTGCAAAGAAAAATGAAAAATTAAAAGAAAAGTTAGCTAGCTCACAAGATGCTTATAAAAGTTTGCTTGCTAAAATGGAAACCATGTGCAAACATTGTGATGAGCTAACTAATAAAGTTGCCAATCTTGAAGCCGTTAGCACAACCCCCACCAAGGCATCTAAAAAGAAAAGTTCTGTCTTTAACATGTTAAAAAAAGATGCCTCTACTTCTTGTAATGATTTATGTTTAGACTCACCTTTGTGCAACCAAGTTTGTGTTGAGAAAGTTGTTATAGATACATGCACACAAGAGGTTGCAAAGGAGAATGAGAAACTCAAGTAAAAAGTAGCTCGCATCACCAAGGACTTGACTCAAGTGAAAGGTAAGGCTAAGCAAACCCAACTTCATCAAGATAACACCGTCAAGAGAGTGAAGAAGCTTGATGAAGGACAAACCGTGGTTTGCTACGTGTGCCACAAGGAAGGCCACAAGTCCTATGAGTGCAAGGTGAAGAATGGGGGAGGAGAAAAGAAGAAAGAGAAAAAGCAAACAAGCAAGCTCTCTAGCACCTACACCAACAAGGTGGACAAGAAAGCCTCCACACCTTATCTCTTGAAGAAGAAGAAAAATGACAAGGTGGTGGCCATCAAGGTGAACAAGCAAGCCAACAATGGGGTCAAACGTTTTTGGGTGCCAAAGGAAATCATTTCCAACATGAAAAGCACCAAGAAGGTTTGGATCCCGAGAGGGAAGTGAGAAGTCCAATGGACATCGGGGAATTTGGAGACTTGGCAAAGTATGGGTGCATTTCATGGGGTGCATCATGATGGACAAAATCATTGCTAAGTGGGTTAGTGAATACTATAGACCCAAATTTTCCTTCCCATGTTAGGTAACTAGATGTTATTGCTTTTTAATTGGTACATCTTGCAATTAGTTTTTCCTACAATTGGCATCTTTAAGCATCTAGTTACTTTTCATACCTAGGTTTGCTTTTGCATGCTTATATCTCTTATCATGCATACACTAGGTATATCTTATGGTAGGCTTGCTCGGTCTCATTTTTAACCCTTGGAGCAAACCTACATGGTTTAAAATTGCTTACAAGCACGGCACATAGCTTGTCTTACTTTTGTTCATCTAATATGTGCCAAAGTCTAAATTGTAGATAACATCTCCCGGATATCTTTTTGAAAATGATTCTCACATTCATGAGATGTCATCTTTCAAGTGGTATTTTTTATTCTAAAATCAATGTGCATGAGTACTACAAGTATTCCACGCTTGCATGCACAAATTTAGGGGGAGGATCATCTACAAGATGGATGCTTTGAGACTAACACCTTTTCAAGTTTATCATGTGTGTAGTAGTCTCATTGCAAGGAAAATGCAGTCCCCGGAGATAAGCATCATTCTTCATTTGGTTTTATCATGATTTCATTTTGATATTTATATGCTTTCTCCATGCATTACATAGATTAAACTCCTCTATATAATAATTTGCCATTTATGCATATGCTTTGTCTTCCATCATATGTATGCATATATTTAGGGGGAGCTTAGTCTATATAATGTGAGAGTTAAATTTTGTGATCTATTCCAATTCTACATACAAAGGATCACAAAGTTTGACCCTCCCTTGTGCTACTAATGTCTTCCTTTTCGGTGTTTGATGCCAAAGGGGAAGAATTTGAAGGACCAAAGGCAAGCATCAAGTTGATGTCTACAAGTGGTAATGGTCCGAGAAAGGGAGAAAAGTGAATTATGGATTAGTCTAAGTAATGGGAGAATTTTTTTTAGAAAGATAGGCTTTAATCCATAATATCACATGGGGATATTTGCAAGGGCAAGACATGCTTTTAAGTAAAGTTTTAATTGATATCTGTCAATTAGTATCATATAACCTTGCCCTTTGCATTGCAACCTCGCAAGTAGGTAGTTTTTAACTTCCAAATTCTATTTATTTGCTTGCTTTGGTCGTGTTGTCATCAATCACCAAAAAGGGGGAGATTGTAAGAAAAATGGACCCTTGGCCCATTTACTTTGGATTTTGGTGTTTGATGAACAACACAACCAAATTGGACTAATGAATTTGCAAGTGTTTGTTTTGTAGTCCAATAGAGTGCAAGAAGTAACTTGGACGAAGGCGACGTGATGATCCGATGATCAACACCTCAAGCAAGACATTAGAAGCACAAGAGAAGACCCAAGATATCAAGCAAAGTCCAAGCATGAAGATTGGAACCAAGCCGTACGCAAGATCGCGAAGAAACAAGCTCGCAGAGGCGACCGGACGCTGGACCGGACGCTGGAAGCGCGACCGGACGCTGGACCGGTGGCTCGGCAGACAGGCGACCGGACGCGAGGACCGGACGCTAGCGGCAACTGACCGGACGCAGAAACGCAGCGTCCGATCGAGTACAGAGAGGTTCCAGGCGTGCGAAACTGCGACCGGACGCTGGCTGCGTCCGATCGGTAGTTTGCGGTTGCAACGGCCGGGACGACCGGACGCGTCCGGTCAGGACGATTCAGCGTCCGGTCAGTAGCAGATTTGCGGGAGTTCGACCCCCAACGGCTACTTTCTCAGTGGGGCTTATAAATACAACCCCCAACCGGCCATTTGAGGTGTGTGGAGCTGAGAAAACATACCAAGGGTGTTGATACACCATTTTAGTGATCTCCACATGCTAAGTGCTTAGTGTTTTATCAGGTGATTAGCGTAGGTGCTTTGCGAAGTGCTTAGGTTGATTAGACCACCGCTTATGCGCTTGCTCTAGGTGTATGCCTAGTGTTTAGTGAGGTTTGCATACCTCTTGCCACTCCGTGCTTGCAAGCACAAGAGTTGTACATCGGAGGGGCTTGAAGTCTTGTGAGATCGCACCAACCACGTTTGTGGTGCGGCCGCCACCGTGTACCGAAGGGAACAAGGCTCGCGGCGTTTCGGCCGAAAGCTTGATAGTGAAGACGGCGGGGAGCATCCAGGAGAGGCTTACCGAAAGGCACATCGGAGACCCACTTGCGCGTGGGGAAGGCCCGAGGCTATCCACGGAGTTACTCGACCGGGAGCTTGGCCCTTGCGAGGGATTCCTTGCGAGGGGCTCCAACGAGGACTAGGGGGAAGCTTGCGCGCTTCTCGATACCTCGGTAAAAATACCAGAGTCGTCGATGGGAGTTTGCATATCTCTACCTTGCTCTTTAAGTTTCCGCATTTACATTGATCATATTATTATCATTTGCGGTAGAGATAGCAATACACTAGCAAAACCGTAGTTGCACATCTAGATAGATTATCTTTTGCATAGGTTTTGCTAGAGGTAGAAAAAGAGACCATAGTTTAGAGTTAGAATTGTAAGTTGCCTAATTCACCCCCCCCTCTTAGACATCCACGTGTCCTACAGTCGTCGAGCGCAAGGAAGCGGGACATGCCTATAAGGTGCAACGTCTGGTCTACTTCATCAGCGAGGTTCTTAATGAGTCCAAAACTCGTTACCCTCAGGTTCAAAAGCTGTTGTACGCCATTCTGATCACGTCACGCAAGCTCTGGCATTACTTCGAGTACTACAAGATCGCCGTGGTCACCGAGTTCCCTCTGGGGGACATCCTCTGCAACAAAGAGGCCAATGGCCGCATCATCAAGTGGGATGTCGAGCTCGGCACTTACTCCATCGAATTCAGAAGCAGGCCTACCATTAAGTCACATGCGCTGGCTGACTTCGTCGCTGAGTGGACTGAGATCTAAGAGCCCATCCCCGCTACTTGCCCTGAGCACTGGGTGATGTACTTCGACGACGCCCTTAACATCAACGGTGCTGGTGCTGGCATTTTATTCATCATGCCGACCAAGGACAAGCTTCGATACGTTCTCCGAATTTATTTTTCAGCCTCCAACAACGCTGCGGAGTATGAAGCATGTCTCCACGGACTTCGTATAGTCATCGAGCTCGGCGTCAAACGCCTCATGGTATACGAAGACTCCACGCTGGTCATCAACCAGCTCAACAAAGACTGGTCCTATTCCAGTGAGAAGATGGACGCATATTGCGCCAAAATCAGAAAACTTGAGGGGAAGTTCTACGGTATCGAGTACCACCACATGGTACAAGATCAAAATCAGCTCGCCGACCACCTATCTAAGATAGGATCTTCTCGCGCCGTGATTCCGCCTGGGGTTTTCGTTCAAGACCTCTTTACGCCATCCATTAAGGAAGAGAAGGAAGTTCAAGAAATCCCCCCCTCGGCGAGCAGCTGGTACTTGCAGTACCTTCATTGGCCGTCCGATTGGAGGGAATAGTTCATCAAGTACCTCACTAGAGCCTAATGTACCCACCGACAAGACCGAAACTGAACTGGCTAATCTGTTCGCAGCAAGCATTACGTGCTGGTAGACAGGAGCTTAATGAGAAAAAGTGCTAAAGAAGGGATATTGTAGAAATGCATCACCCAAAAAGAATGAGTGAAACTACCTCTCGAAATTCACTATGGGTCCTGTGGCAATCACGCGGCCTCGAGAAACCTAGTTGGTAAAGCTTTCCAGCTGGTTTTTACTGGCCCACGGCCATCGCCGACGCAGAAGACCTTGTTCGACGTTGTGAAGGATGTCAATTTTTCGCCAAGCAAATACACGTGCCGATGCAGGAATTGCAGACCATCCTAGCTTCTTGGCCTTTCACATGCTGGGGGACTGGACATGATCGGGCCTTTCATACCAGCGTCAGGTGGTTTTCAGTACGTGTACGTCACCATTGACAAGTTCTCCAAGTGGATTAAATACAAACCGATTGTTTTGGCTATTGCAAGGAAGGCAGTCGAGCTCTTCGAAGATATCATTCATAGATTCGTTCTCCCGAACAATATTATTACCGACCTCAGAACTATATTCACTGGTCATCATTTCTAGGACTTCTACGAAGACTGATGCATCTTCGTCAAATACGTCTCTGTTACCCACCCTAGAGCCAATGATCAGGTTGAACGAGCGAACACATTGATCCTCGATGCCTCAAAAAGAGGTTATATCAGAAAGAGGAAAAGCATCTGGGCAGATGGCTCAAAGAGCTCCCAACTGTGGTCTAGGGACTATGCACTCAAGTTAGTCGCAGCACCGGCGTGCTTCCATACTTTTTGGTCTATGGCTCAGAAGCCATACTTCCAGCGGACATTGCCATTCGAGCACCTAGGGTGGAACATTATATCGAAGAGCAAGCCACAGCTGTTCGGATAGAGGACGTCGACAGGGTCGAAGAAGAACGTCTGGTCACTTGCATCCGCACAGCCAAATACCTAGAAGGCTTACAAAGATACTACAATCGCAATATCAAAGGTCGTTCATTTGCGGTCGGCGACCTCGTTCTCCACAGAAAGCAAAGAACCAAAGGGATGCACAAGCTCTCCTCCCCATGGGATGGGCCTTACGAGGTCAAAGAGGTTACCCGACCAGGGTCTTATCGGCTATGCGACATAGACGGAATCGATATCTCCAATTCGTGGCACGTCGATCACCTTATACGTTTGTTTCCTTGAAACGTTCCAGATATGTACTCTCCACTCCATAATGATTAAAGCTTTTGTCGCCATAATTTGTCTCCATTATTTCTTCACTATGGTTTAATCTCCATTTGTGGTCGTCAGCTCTGAGCTACTCCCTAACAAACTCCGGTTTAAACTCCAATGCGTGATCTCCATAAATACTTTGTATCTTTTCTCCATATTAAAATATCTCTAAGATATTTTGCCAACCATCGAGCAGCACACGTTCCGCTCTGTGTTCTTTGGAGAAAACCCAGTCTTCGATCTCTCCCGACATGTGCTACGGGCTCCATGCTCTGCATTATGGGTGGTCGGCTGCGGTTCCTCGGTCATGCCTGTTCCTCCTACACGTGCACGGGCTCCGCGCTCGACGTTATGGAATACGGGCTAGCCAAGACCAAGAGCCCAGTAACGAACTAACTGCTCGAACGCTACTTATACCACGTATAATTGCGTTAGGGTTAACACTACATCGATTTTTCGTCGAAAGTGCTGGCAAACTGCATAAACAAGTTTATACACATACATAAATGTTTGTCTATGCCCTAGCGCATTTAACTATCCTCTCTAGATGTTTTATACATGATACTTTCTGAGCAGGTCATAGCGTTTGGCCCTCTCCGTCCACCTCGCTGAACATATCGACATCGCCAGCCAGCTTCTTCGCCGCGTCCTCCACCTCATCCTCCAGCTGCTGTTGCTGCTTTGTCGCACCCATCCCTCTGGCAAATCCGACCCCTATCACGTGAAGATCGATGGCAGGGTAATGAGACCGGACTACCGCCAGGGCATGGGTCACGGCGGAGACAGTGGCGTCTCGGTTGAAGCTCTTAAAGTTCTCCCACGCCACCTTGCATCTGTCGATGATGGTGTCCGGACGCGGCGGCCTATCATCGGGCTGAGGAGCTACCTCCATGTCGACGCAGTCGAGCACAGGCTTGACCCCAGCAACCATGGCATCAAGTTTCTCCCTCTGGGTTCTGGCCTTCAGCTCCAGCATGTCAAACTGCGCCATGGTCCTTTGGCGGTATTATGCAACCACCGAGAAGACCCGTCAAGCGAAGAAGTCACCACAGCAATAACTCCGACCACGAACTATTCACCTTTTAGCTCTTCAGCCAATTTCTCCACTCGTCCAGATGCCTTCTCCTCCTCTTGAAGTAGACTGATGACTTGATGCAACTGACCGAGCTCCGCGTCTTGCTCTACAAACATAACAGTCGTCAGCAATAATAAGACTATTCGGCAATGCAAAGCAAATTCACCGATTCGCCGTACCTTTTCTCTGCTCGGAGACATTTCTCAGCTGCTCGGATTTGCGCTCCAGCTGCTCGGAAACCCTCGTCAGCTGCTCGGAGACGGTGGCTAGCTGCTCGGATAGGATGCCCTTCTGGTACTCCAGATCCTTGGCGTTGGACTCAGCAAGATCCCGCTCACGCTGGGCCCTCTAGATGTTCTTCTCCATCAGCTTCACCGCCTCCTTCAGCTTCGTGTTCTCCTTGGCAAGGGGCTCCATCCTCTTGATCAGCCACTGCCGGTGTACAACAGTTCGCGCTATGCCCCGCAAAAGCACCAAGATCATGAAGAACTCCAATCTCCAAACGTCAAAGACAGACATTACCGAAGCAATACTAACCTTGATCTGCTTCATGGCTATGGAAAGGGTGGACTCTAGCCTCCTTACCTCCCTGGTGGTGTCCTCCTCTTCCACGACCACACTTCATCACCCCGCTTGTGGAGGATCCGGATGGCTTGAGGTCGTGATTCCTCACGCTCAATCTCCTCCGCCTCGTCCTCTTCCTCCGCAGCTGGTGGCACCACTAGGGGGCTCGATGGCCGCACAACGCGTCCGACCATGCCCTCTGACGTCTTAGGGAGTGCCGCCTGCTCTTTCGACATCACCGGCCTCCTCGCCCAAGACTTCGGCGCGACGTTGACAGCTTTAGCCTCCGCCTCCGAAGATTCGGCGGCTCTTGCCGTTGCTCCTGGCGTCTTCGTCGCATCGGTCGCCGCTATCGTCAATCGTTCTTTGCCGCCAACTCCATCAGCAGCGGCAGTCGACTCCATAGGTCGCTGATCGCCCAAGGACTCTGGGACGGGGTCTACCGGCATTGCCTCCTCACCGGGACTAGCCACCGACTGCTCGCCAGTCTGGACGTTTGGATTCATATCATCCGTACGCCTCGCTCTGCATTAGATTAGCTCGTCAATCGCCACAACTATAAGAATCCAACAGCAAAATGAATCCAAGGCAAGGATACTTACATGTCGGCCTCCCGGTACACGGTTCTGAACCGGCGCTGCCTCCCCGAACACCCAGGCACAACTCTAGGGTCAACCTGCGTGCCTTGGGCTAGAGGTCTTGTGGCCCCCGCCGTCGGCCTCTCCTCCGCCTATCGCTCGGGGATTCCTTTCGCCTAATGCTCGGGGACTCCCTTCGCCTGTTGCTCAAGGACTCCCTCCCCTCCTTTCGACTACTCCACGCGCATGTTGTGCGGTGGTGCCTTAGTGCTCAGAGGAGGAGCCTCTGAAGCCTCGTCGTTGTCCGACCACTTGAACATCACCGCACTCTGCGTCCGAGTGGTCTAATCGCCGCCAAGCGAGATGCCGCTCGGCTTGCGGGGAGCTACACCCGTCGTCTTTCCCATCTTGTGAGCTAGCTCATCTGTCGTCGCCCTTTTCCCCTAGGCTCTCTCCGACACCGGGGGGACTCTCCGTCCGACTAACGTCTGCGCCTTCAGACTCCGACGAGGTGCCGACGTCACCTTCCTCTGGCTGAGTGGTTGGTCGGGCATCCACTGCCTTCGGCCAATCACTCCTCGACACGCTCGAGAAATACGTAGCTCCTTCCTACAAATATATCTTTCCACAAGTGAATCAGTTTACTGCTCGGCACCAGTACAAAAAAAACCAGGGCCAACAGTTTGGATTTTTACCTGAGGAGGTGGGTTCATGCAGTTGAAGGGTTTTAGCTGCCCTGGCATGCTGTGCGGCGCATTGGGAGCGAATAACTTAGCGGCCCGACGAAGCACGACCTCCTTCATCAGCCTCTCCATCCTCTCCTGGGTGACGTCGATGTCCCCCTTGAAGTCAAAGCCCGCGTGGGCCCTCTCCTTGTAGGGCTGGGTGCGGCGCACTATGAAGCTCACCGCCACCGCTAGTCCATTTATCTTTATGCCTCTCATCAGATCAAGGAGCTCCTTCACCTGATCCATATCACCGCTGGTTGGTTTCTTTGACCAGCTCCTCTAGTTCTTCGAAACCTAGTCGACGTCGCATTTGACGGCTAGGTGTCTTTACTTCATGTAGAACCACCTGGCGTTCCACCCCTTCAGCGATGTATTTAGCGGCACCGTAATATACTCACCTACCATCCCATCGTGGAGCTGCAGATACACTCCACCAATCATTCTAGAGCTGCCTCCACCCTTCTTCAGCCAGAACAGGTGTCGGAAGAGGTTAAAGTGGGGAAGAATGCCGAGATATGCCTCACAGAAATGGATAAAAATAGAGATGTGCAAGATGGTGTTGGGATGCATATTGCACAGGCTCACTCCCCAATACTCTAGTAGATCGCGCAAGAAAGGATGAACAGGAATTCCTAATCTGCGATAGAAATAATCCTCAAATACTATGACTTCGTCGGTGTGCGGCATTGGATAGGGCTCACCATCAGCCGGACGCCATCCGACAGTGACTCGCTTATGGAGAACGCCCGTCGCCACCATCTCGTTGAGCTCCATCTCCCCCATCAGGGACGGTACCCACTCTTTGTCATGGCTCATCCCGATGACTGCCTTCTTCGGGTTACCACCTCCCCTCCTAGGCGCCATCTCTTAGATCTAGATTGGGATTGGTGGCGGAAGCGTGTGTGAATGCGGATGGGGAGCGCAAAGGCTGAGGAGGAAGACAAAGTGGCAAAGGTGGGAGCGTGGAGCGCAGCGCCACGGTTATAAAGAAACTGTACCCACTTTTTGCATTCCAAGGTTTTTGGGAAACCGCACCATGATTTGCTCCTTTCTGAATTCCCCATAGTAGAGTGTTGGGCCGTTATCTGGGTTTCCATGAAATTGCAGCCCATATCGCCCCATTTTTCTACCGCAACTTGTTACTGCACACTGAATATTCGTCGACTTCTCCGCAAATATTATTAAGGCTCAGTAGCTCCTACTGTACAACCATTACTCTAGTTTTTTCTCCACAATTTGATTTCTCTAAGATTTCCACTTGTGGCTCGGGGACTGTGTCATCGCAACGACTTGGTTCTTCACCACACTAGGGACTTTCTTCTGTTTACTTTTGTTTCTGACCCTTACACCACGTGACGACGTCACCTACTGTCAGGCTCGGGGACTAAGTGGGCACACTTCACCTTGCGGTGAATGTGTTTTTCTTATTTTGGGGCTCCGCCTGGGGATTTGCTACCTGCTCGGCTGGTCTTATGCTTTTCTTCTACTTTGGACCCTGTCACCATGTGACTGCCTCACCTACTGTCAGACTCAGGGAACTAAGTGGGCACACTTCATCTTACGGTGAGTGTGTTTGCTTTAATCTGGAAGACTCTGCGCCTCCTAAAGTTGAAGAAGACTATCTCCCTTTCTCGTGGTCGGACTCTAAGTGGGCACACTTGGTCCTCTGCGAAGAAATTTTTGATTTTGAACTTGAGCTCCTTATATCCTTATGGCAAGCCTTCCTTGGGTTACACTGCTCGGCGACGGTTCACAACTACTCGGCGACTCATCACGGTGGTTGGACCATGAGTTTGACTGCTCGGCCTTGTTCACAACTGCTCGGACAAGCTCAAGTCGGCGTTGCACAGCGGATACAAGGCGCACGGGGACTAGGTGTGGGGGTATGACCCTGGATACCCACAACAGACTACATGGGCTGCGCTCCCAGGGGTGGTCTAGCCCACAAGACAAAGCCTTGCAGAGCACGACGCTGCTCGACGTGCCCCACAAGACACCGAAAAGATATCCTGAAGATACTATGAGATCTGTTAGGATACGTTCGATCCCATGATTTATGTAATCTGTTATTACTTTCTAGTTATCTCCTAGATCTAACCGACTTGTAACCCTGCCCCCTAGACTATATAAGGCGGGCAGTGACCCCCACCAAACACAGGCAATATCATACGAAGCCAATACAATCCAACAAACCACAGGAGTAGGGTATTACATCGCGCTGACGGACCGAACATGTCTAAGTCTTGTGTCTCTGTTGCCTTCTTGTTCTTAATTACACGCACCTCTGTTGATCAATCTACCTTCGTGGGATACCCCTCAGAGGACTGCTGACAATATTCTGTCGATAGGAAGGGACGATGACAGGCAACCAAGGCGGGAGAGATGGTTTCGGTAGAAGAGACGGCCGTGCGCCAGGCATCCGTGGCCCGTATCGACGCGCCCGCGTGTAGCGAGCGGGACGTGGGTGTGGTGCCTGGGAAGAGGCTAACTCGCGATGGGGAGGTGTTCCCCGCAACGAGTTCAGGGGAGCATGGCCTAGGAGGTTTGGGGGCTTTGGACGGGGGCGTGCTGGGCAGCCTCTTCGACCGTCCGGAGTAGGAAGAAGCAGCGCCCATGAGGCAACAATAGGAAGATGGGTCTGGCAGGAAGATAGGAGGCAAGCTGTGCCTCAGGAGCAGGGAGGTGGGGATACTCCAGATGTTCAAGCGGCTGGGATTAAGGCTGGTGTTGTTCTCGGGTCTAGGATGACCAGAGATTGGGTCCAGGCGAAGGATCATGGTGGTAGCCAGGAAGCGGGGGATGTGGCGAGGTTGGGAGGACGCTGCTCTAGGTGCTCAAAGAAGGAGCACCAAACTACGACCTGTACGGTGAATGTGTACTGTGTGATTTGCTGATTCACATGATCACATGAATCACAAGTGTCATTTGCTCAAGGCGCCGAGACCTATTGCTCATGCCGTGGGGTATGCTGGTGGCTGGCTTGGGGTTCTATCATATCGCCCACCCGCCACTTCCTCGGATGAAGAGGATTCAAAGATGGCACTTGTTTCAGTGGTTGGGGGTACGCTCTCTGCTGATCAGCTGATTGCGCAATTGAAGAGGGTAGTTCCTGTCAAGTGGAAGTTGGGATCTTATGGAACATGGGGAGGGTAAGTTCGTGATGCAGTTTCATTCTAAGGCGTAACTACAGTAGTCAATCGCATATGGAGGTGCAGATGCGAAGGGAGATGGGGTACCTCAAGGTACAAGATTGTTGTTCGAGGAGTGGCAAGAGAGGAGGGTTTTCTATTGCCTAAGGTTTGGGTGAGGGTGAGGGACATTAGAAAACCGCTGCGGGAGTTTCTCATTTTGTGGGCAGTTGGTTCTTTGTTAGGGTCGACACAGATGGTAGACATGGAGAGCACTAGGAAGAGTGACTATGGTCGAATTTTAGTAGCGGTGCTGGATCCTAAGTTGATTCCAAGGAAGTTGGATGTGGTCATTGGTGATCATTATTTTGATTTGGAATTCAAAGTTGAGAAAAGGGGCTTCGATGAAAGCGGTGAGGAGGTAGAAATTTTTTGGGAAGGCGGAGAAGGCGAAGGGGAGGAAGAAAGTAAAGAACAAGGCTTAGATGGGGATGCAAGGATGGAAGATAGCCAAAAGGAGGAAAGAGATAACAAGCGTCTCAAAGGGAATGGGCAAGAGAAGAGGGAGGGGCCTCGATCTGAGAAGGAAGCTCCGGCAATGGGTGGGCACGTGCTTAGTGAGGAGGAGTTTCAGGAATTCTTAGAGTGGAAAGCAAGCAAGGTGCTAGACAAAGCGGTAGACATGGCGCAGGAGGAGATTGCATCAAAGGTGATGGAAGAATAGGATGACACCTTGGGGCCTGCTGCTGACACTCAGGTGGACATTGGCACTGAGTTTCAGGGGGAGGTAGAAGGGGAAGTTGAGATGGAGGTGGAGGACACTCAAAGTTGTTGGTATGGCAGAGGAAGGGGGTTCAGTTGTGAAGCTAGCTGGGGCTGTGGAGAATGAGCACAGCAAGCTGATGGCTTCGATCAGGCTTGCTGATGCACAGGTCAAGGCCGCTGCTTCAATTCCAGAAGTGGTAAGGTCTCCTACTAGGGCAAGTCCGAGGCTGGCTGGGAAGGTGGATGAGCATACTTTGCTGCAAGCGGAGAGAAGGGTGCTGTTCAGGAATCTGGAGTGTACTGTAGGTAACGCCTCGACTGATTCTTTTAATTCTATTCCTCTCTCAAATGTAGTAGATAATTTGCGGGCGCTAGGTTTGGGAGTGGGAAGCAATAGCGTAGGTTCTTTTGAGTTAAATGTTCAAAACCTGCTGGTGGGGGAATTAGAGAGGGGATGTCACACCCCAAAAATTCCATTTTGGGTTGTGAATAGTTTTCACTGAATAAAATTAATGTTTTTATCATTTTTTAAAGTTTCCAAGATTTAATTAGGGTTTTTGCAATTTATAATGTGAAAAATGTTGATTTTTAAATAACTTTTATAATATAATATGAAGGGTGTTGCATTCATGCCGGTTGCATTCAATGTTTATGAGTGCAAATGGTTTTGAAATACGATAGAGCAACGTTTCTCGTTCTCCGGGAAATTTTCCAACCTTTTTTGGAATTAAATTCCTTTTTCCTTGAGCTTAATATTTTTTTCTTGATCTTTGCAACAATCTTTTCGTGAGCTCAAACAACTTTAGTTGAGTTCCTCGCCCTTCAATCTATCTCCAGGATTTTTTCGGGGATTTTTGCTGAGCTCCGGGCTATTTTTCTTGGCTTTTAAAGCAATTCAGGATTTTCTGGAATTATTTTAATTCGTGAAATTAAAATAATCCAAAAAACCCTAATTTTTCCACTGACCTAAACCCTGCATATAAATATATGCCGCCGTTCTCCTTCTCGCGCTGATCGCAAAAGTACGATCGGTTTCGCAAGCCACCAATCCATTTGCCCTACATCTATCGCCGAAGTTGCGACGGCGAACTTTTCTGGCGAATGTTCGGCGAGCTTTTTCGGCCAACTCTGGTGTCCCCTGCGAATTCCGAGACCATCACGAGGTTCGTATCGATCTCCTCTACACCATCTCTCGTTTCATTTCGTGAATCCATTGTCGTATGACCCGTTCCCCATCCTTTCTTTTCCTTCTCCGAAATGCATCACCATTGTCGGCCATCCCTTGCCCTCGCGGACAGCCCTAGGCCGTGGGCTAGCGCTACCGCACCGCTGCCTGGCCCCGTCGGCCATCCCTTGCCCCCGCTGGCCGAGCCTCTGGCCGAGGCCGCCCCCTCTCCTCCCTGTGCCCCTGCGTGAGCCCCTGTGTAGCTTTGCTGCTTGCTGTGCCGCGGCCCCAACCCGGCTCTGCCCTCGCGCGACTCTCCCTGGCTGGTCGCCAGCCCCCGCCGCCAGCTTCCCCTTGGCCGGCCCTATTTCCCTCCACGGCCAAGGCCCCTTCTCTTCTGGCCCAGCACTGTAGCGCGAGCAACAACCTCCTCTCTGACCGATCCCATCCAGAGGAACAAGAAGGGCTGTTTCATAAATAAAATATTTTTAGAAATTGCAGATAGGTCCCTGGTTCATTTAAATTTCGTCCTTTTCATCTATTATTCGCTCATATCTAATCTGAATTCAATTCTTTCAGTTCTATCTTTCCAATATATATTTCTATCATTGTTTAATCCTACCAGTACTAATTATTTCATTTATTTCTACGCGTTTCAAGTGAAATACCTAAATTGCCCCTCCTGATAAATCTTCCGGAGTCCATATCTTTTCCGTCTGATCTCCGTTTTCAGCGGTTTTTGTGCTCGCGCGATCGTAGAAACAAGACCTACACGTGAGTAACCTTTTCATAAGTTGTTTATCATGTTTGGTGTACTGCCTTTATTTATTTGTATATGTTTGCTTGTATGTCTATGCGCCCGAAGTTTGCCATGATAGAAGAGAAGTCATCGGTGGATCCCGAAGACCCAGAGTTTGAGTTATTATGCATTTCTAAGACTAAGGCAAGTGCCCTTGACCATATTTGCTCCTACTTTTGTTTTGATTTGAGTTAGTTTAGTTAGACCATTAGTTGCATGCTGAGTCATAATTTGAATCCTATGTTAGGGTTTACTAGAACTTGATGTTATCATCCTTGTAACCTAGGTTGGTTGGGTAGCTATCTTGCTTAGCTTGCAGTCTTGGGTTGGAAAGATTATCATTTAATATTGATTAATGATTTATGCAACTTGGGTTGGTAATGTTTATAACAACATGGTGAATAGGAATCCGGCAGGATGGTTGATTTTGGTGAAGGTGTGTGCCAGATTTTGGGTAAATGTTTTCTGGTGGATTGTTGGAATTGGTGGAATGGATTGTGCTCGTTCCTGCTTGGATTCTAAGGACCGGTTCATGGACAAGTAACCCGGCTTAACAGCGCAACCTCGAGGGCTATATGGCTCTGGCCCTGGCCAAGTAATTAGTTTCCTCCAAGTTATGCTACATCGGGTCGGTTTGTGTGGCACAAGAGGGGGCTTCTGCAGTGGTGTTGGTACCCACTATTAGCGGTTAGAAACCTTAGTGAAGGTGTAAAACAGACTTGGAGGGACTTTGTAAAGGCCTTGTAGTGTGACCCCGCTGAGCACCTTGGTAGTGTGAAGCGTGATGGGGAAACATGACTCGTGGTGAAAGTGTGCAACCTCTGCAGAGTGTAAAACTGATATATCAGCCATGCTCACGGTTAAGAGCGGCCTAGACTTCTTCTTGATTAGATGGTTCTGGTTCAGTTGGGAGGCTTGGATGGAATCCAAGTGTTGGTTTGCTTTGATGGGATCCAGGTGTGGTGCTCGGATGGGATTCGAGTGTTGGTTACAGTGGTTCTCTGAGGTGAAGGAAGATCTCACCTAGTTAAATAGGTGCTTAAGGTTTAAGGTAATAGGTGTGTTGCTTAAGGGCTTGTGTTAAACCCTGTTAGCCTTTCCTTGTGTTGGCCCGCATGTCATACTTTCCTACACTTACGGAGTACATTTCGATGTGCTCACCCTTCTCTTTGTCCCCTTTGCTACCCCACCCAGCGGTTCGGACTAGAAGATGGAGTTTCTAGAAGATGGTGTTTCCTGAAGACGGTGTCGATGCTAGGCTGGTGTACCCCCGGTCAGCTGCCTGAAGGGATGGAGACCCTGCTCTGCTGGAACTCTGATGTAATTTTGTGTTTAGACCCTCTGGTCATTTTTGATATATGTAATCGCTTTTGTAATAAACACTACAATGTATCATTTTGTCGTCGCATGTATGAATAAACAGATCCTGGCATACATGTGACGTGCATTCGATTTTGTTTTATGAAACCTGGTGTGACAGGGGACAACCTTGCTCTAAGTTTGGGGTTGGAGAAGTTGAGTTCACAGACAGCGAGTCTGTGAATTCTGGAAGTTTTGAGAGACAAGCAATAGAGTTTTGGCGTGGGGAGTTAATGGAGGAAGTCTTTGACGAAGATAGTTATCACCTAAGTTGTGACTCAAAAACTGTTAAAAAGAAGCCAGGCGCTAAGTCGTTGAGGAAAAAGGCTTCGAAAAAGTTGAAAGTCAAAATTAATAAATTGAAGGCTCCATGAAGGGACTATTCTGGAATAGCAGAGGTCTTCGCGACTTGGCTAAGTCAAAGTTTCTGTATAATATGACAAGGGAGCAGGAGCTAGACTTCATTGCTCTTTTGGAGACTGGCAAAAAGGATTTTTCACAATCAAAGCTGGATAGGTTTTGTGGAGGGAAGAATTTTGTGTGGCATTGGACTGACCCTCATGGAAGGTCAGGAGGAATGCTCCTAGGAGTAAATTTAAATGTTTGCGATGTAGGGAGTGTAGAGGAGGGGGACTTCTTTATTAAATTTCATCTTAGAAATAGGACCGATGATTTTCACTGGTGTCTAGTTGCGGTATATGGAGCAGCACAGCCGGAGTTTAAAGAAAGGTTTCTGACCGAGTTGGTTCAGGCTTGCAGGAAGGTCTCTCTACCTCTGTTGGTCGGGGGGGGGGGGATTTTAACATCATTAGGAATCCAAGTGAGAAAAATAATGATAAGTTTGACAGTCGGTGGCCCTTTTTATTCAACGCCATTATTGATGGTTTGGATCTAAGGGAGATCGAAATGTCGGGAAGAAAATTCACTTGGGCCAACGCCAAGAGTGTACCGACGTATGAAAAGCTAGATAGGGTGCTTGCCAGTATAGAATGGGAGCAAAATTTTCCTCTTGTCACTGTTGATGCACTGAACAGGGAAATTTTGGATCACACTCCCTTACTTCTAAGCACCAGTGAGAAGGTACATGTGGGCAGCCAACATGAGTTCAAATTTGAGCTTAGTTGGTTCCTTCAGGAAGACTTTTTCGAGAAGGTAGCCAAAATCTAGAATAGTGTGGATTACGGATCCACCCCAATGAAGAAGTGGCAAAAAAGATCAGAAGGCGGAGACAATTTCTGAGAGGTTGGGCGAAGAATGTAAATGGGAAATACAAAAAAGAAAAGGTGGAGCTGTTTAGGCGAGCACGTGAACTTGATAGAAGAGCTGAAACCCAAACCCTTAGCCAACAAGAGGTGGACCTGAAGCAAAGTCTGAATGAAAGATTAGCACAGCTGCTTCGCGAAGAAGAGATTAGATGGTTCCAAAGGGCAAAGACCAATGACCTATTAAAAGGAGATAATAATACCATGTATTTCCAAATGGTGGCCAATGGCAAGAGAAGGAAAACAAGAATTTTTCAGCTAGAACAAGAAGGGAAAGTGATTGAGGGGCAGAAAGCTTAAAAGTTTTCATAACAAAATATTATAGAGATATGTTTGGATCGTCGTAGAGAAATAATTTCTCTCTTGATGAATCACAAACGGATGATGTGCCTCAGGTTAATGAGTTAGAGAATGAGCTGTTAACAGACGAGTTTACGGAAAAGGAAGTAAGAGATGCCATTTTCCAGATTAAGCATAATAGGGCTCCAGGACCTGATGGTTTTCCGGCGGAGTTCTTTCAAGTTTTTTGGACTCTCATCAAGAATGACCTAATGGCCATGTTTAGAGAGTTCCACATGGGTGATCTATCCCTCTTTAATCTGAATTTTGGCACAATTACTTTAATCCTGAAACAAAAAGAAGTCAAGAAAATTCAGCAATACGGACCTATTTGTATGCTAAATGTTAGTTTCAAGATCTTTACAAAGGTTTTGGCTAACAGGCTAACGGCGGTTGCTGATAAAGTGGTGAGAAAATCGCAGACAACCTTTTTACTGGGGACGAATATTTTGGAAGGAGTGGTGGTCTTGCATGAAACAATTCACGAGTTGCATAGGAAGAAAAAGCTAGGGTAATACTAAAGCTGGATTTCGAGAAGGCCTATGATAAAATAAATTGGTCCTTTGTACAACAAACCTTGCGGATGAAAGGTTTTGCACCAAAGTGGTGCAAGTGGATTGAGGAGGTTGTCAGTCGAGGAAGCGTAGGGGTTAAGGTGAATGAGGAAGTCGGACATAATTTTCAGACCAGGAAAGGGCTTAGACAAGGGGATCCTCTCTCGCCTATTCTCTTTAACTTGGTAGCTGATATGTTGGCTATCCTTATCTCGAGAGCTAAAAACAATGGCCAGTTTAAGGGTCTGGTACAAAATTTGGTAGATGATGGGTTATCCATTCTACAGTACGCAGACGATACGGTCCTATTTTTGGAGGATAACTTAGAGGAGGCCAAAAATTTGAAACTTATTTTAGGTGCTTTTGAAAAGCTAGCAGGCCTAAAAATTAATTTCCATAAAAGCGAATTATTTTGCTTCGGTGCAGCAAAGGAGCGAGGTAAGGAATATGTGGAATTGTTTGGGTGTGTGGAGGGAACCTTCCCCTTCAGATACTTAGGAATCCCAATGCACTTTCGCCGGCTTTCAAACAAGCACTGGAGTTCTGTAGAAGAACGCTTCTAGAAAAAACTTAGCAGCTGGAAAGGAAAGCCATCGGGTGGGAGGCTAGTCTTGATTAATTTGGTTCTTTCTAGCTTACCAATGTTTATGATGTCCTTTTTTGCTGTCCCTAAAGGGGTGCTAAAATGATTGGATTATTATCGGTCCAGATTTTTTTGGCAATGTGACGAGCATAAGAAAAAATATAGGTTGGCAAAATGGAGCATCCTTTGCAAACCAAGGTGCATGGGGGGCTTAGGGATCTTGAATTTAGAAGTTCAGAATACCTGTTTACTAAGTAAGTGGGTGTTTAAGCTTTTAAATGAGGAAGGCCTCTGGCAAGAAGTACTAAGAAGGAAGTATGTTAAAGACAAGTGTCTAACCCAGATTGAAAAGCGTCAAGGGGATTCACATTTTTTGTCAGGTTTAATGGTCATGAAGGATATAATGCTTCAGTATGGAAGGTTTAAAGTCAGTAGTGGTGACCAAACAAGATTTTGGGAAGATATGTGGGCTGGCCAACAACCGCTAATGCGGAGGTTCCCGGACTTGTATAGGATATTAAGGAAAAAGGGGGTATCAGTAGCCAGCGTGTTAAACTCTACCCCGCTGAACATTTCATTTAGGCGGGCAATAGTGGATGAGAGGCTGAAAGAGTGGCTCAGACTAGTCTCTATAGTGTTGCCGGTATCACTAAATAGTGACAAGGATAGATTTATTTGGCTACTAAAGAAGAATGGAGTTTTCTCAACACATTCTCTATATAGAGAAATAATGAAGAAAGAGAAAACTGAGGGGAAAGCAGTGTTCTGGAAAGCAAAAATACCCTTAAATTTTTTTTTGTGGTACTTAAAGAGAGGGGTAGTTTTAACAAAAGATAATTTACTGAAAAGGGGATGGAAAGTAGATTCTAAGTTCAAATTTTGTGGCTTAGAAGAAACTGTACAACATCTTTTCTTTGATTGATGTATGGCTAGGTTCTTATGGAATTCTCTACTCATTGCTTTCAATGTTGAACCACCAAGAAATACAGCTCACTTATTTGGCCCTTGGATGAGGAGTTTTGCTCCTGGGCTAAGAGATCAAGTAATAGTGGGGATAGCTGCAGTGTGTTGGGTCTTGTGGTTGAACAGAAATGATGTGGTGTTCCAAAGGACACAGACTAACTATTGCTTGTAGGTCATCTTCAGGGGAATTTATTGGATCAGACAATGGTCCCTGCTGTCTAAAGAGAAAGCGAGAGGTTTGTTGAAAGAAGGATGCCGGAAGCTGGAAGTGGTGGTGATGCAATTTTTTGGAGGCCATGCTTGGAGAAACCAAAGGAGGATAGGAGAATAGCTTCCTAGGGCTTCTTTTTGGTTTGTTACTTTCTTTGTTGAAAGTGGTTTGAACTTTGGGCTCTTTCGTGTCCTGTCTAACGGAACTTGGTCTAAGTACCTGTTATCTTGTATTGGTGGCCATAAGCATTCACTTGTGAATACTAAACCTCGTCTTTGAATACTAAACTAAAAGTAGCTTATATATGTATAGTAGTATATCAGATATTTGTGAGAATGATCAATAGCTAAGGTTGCCGGGCCGTATAGTAACCTCGGACACTTTAGCATGCATGAGAAGCTCCGGGCATTGGCTGGTCAAATTAATAACCCGTGTTATCGTCATAAGCAACTAAAGTAGCGTCATCACCATCTGTGGAGGAATGGAATGAAGTAAGACCGTAGCTTCATTTCCTCCTAGCTTGGCATCAATCTCCTATCTTTGCCCATATCCAGATGTCAGTAGATCGATCACTAGGGTACAAGAGATGGACAGCCTATCCGGTGGCTCGGTCAGCCGTGCAGGCTGCTCAAAACATATGCATCCATCTCTACTTCTACTACTGCAAAGCTAAGATGTTTCAAAAACTACTGCAAAGCTAATTGTCAGGCTAGAGAGCACTAGCTACATCAGCTTATAGTACTACTACGGTAGCTTTCTGCAGGTGAAAGTATATATACGAAGCTGGTTTCTAACAGTAATAACCATTCACGAGTTCCATTATTAACTGGAAAATAATAAATACATATGTATCTGGCTATGTCTGCACTTGCATCCATCGATTGCATCATCGATGTGCACTAGGGCTCACTCAGTGCGTGCGAACACCACTGTTACTAGTAGTATATATAGAAAGTGTGGATCATCAGTTCTGGGTGGGACATGTGGCACCAAAAGGGCGTCGCAACTCGTGTTTCTTGTATGGAAAGGCAAAGACACCGCGCAAGATCTTCGCACGCGCAGGGCTAGTGCCTCGCACTGTAGCACACTGTGTAATTAAACATGATGGAGTATTGGAGGATGATAGAATATTGGTTGCCATGTTACCACCTTGTGTAATTTGGCTGCGCTGCGCCACTCGGTTGCCGACAGCATAGGGCGCCATTCCCGCATGGACTAATACGGCTGTTCTTAGTCCGTTTTTGGAGAAAATTAAAGGAAGTGCAAACTGATAAAGAAGATTCAATAAAGGTAAGTGATAAGACAAGACAAGACCACAAGGGTGATCAATCATATTTGAAAAGGCCAGCCCATTAACTCGTTCTTCTACACATACGGGGGAGAAAGGATTTGATACTGGGGAGGCTGCCATTGTCATTTGTGATATAAAGATAAAATACAACCATTACACAAATATAAGTTTTATGATATAAAGATAAAATACATGTAAAAATGATCAACCTCCAAGAGCAGTGCAACATATGAATTAGTTTAATATACACAAGAGGGTATCTAAACTGACTTAGACCACCTTTGATTAGCGTAATGATTAGAAGAGATACTCTATTCCAACCCTAACATTTAGGGGTGCTTGCCCCCCCCCCCCCCCCCCCCCCCCCCCCTTCCGCCTCTCCTTTTACACAAGCTA